>NC_057797.1:2619541-2647263 GCF_018294505.1 Triticum aestivum
TTCTCCACTATTCCTTTCTTCTTCTCCTCTTTTTTTTCTTCTTTTTTTCTTCGATCTTCTCCTCTAGCTATTCCTTTCTTCTTCTCCTCTTTCTTCTTCTTCTTCTTCTTCTTCTTCTTCTTAATTTTTATCGGGAACGAGGGTGTCGAGGATCGCCAAGGGGTCGAAGGTTGGGAACTAGGGTAGAGGGTCGAGGGTTCGAGGGTTCTATAGGGTCGAGGGATCGAGGGTCGAGGGTTCCAGGGACGTCTAGGGGTCGAGGGTTCCAGGGTCATCGAGGGTTCGAGGGGTCGAGGATCGCCGAGGGGTCGAGAGAGGTTTCCTAGTGTCAAAGTATTGAAGAAATCCATGGCTTCATCATTAGCCGGAAGTAACCAGGGCATGATGGTACGAAGTCCTCCAAAGTTATTTTGGAATGGTGTCCCGGATAGGATAATTTGCCTTTTTGTATGAATTTCAGCAAAGGCCTTCCAAATAACGATATTTGGAAGGTTCTTGCTGAACTTTGTACCAAAAAGCGAATTATCCTATCTCGGACTCTGTTCCAAAATAACTTTGGAGAGCTTCGTACCATCATGCACCTGTTACTTTCGCCTAATGATGAACACAAGGTTTTGTTGAATCCTTTGACACTAGGCAACCTCCCGACCCCTCGGCGATCCTCTCGAACATGAGAGGAAGAAGAGGATAAAAAAAGAAGAGGAAGAAGATAAAAAAAGAGGAGAAGAAAGAATAGAGGAGTTCTTCTCCTCTATTCTTTCTTCTCTTTTTCTTCTTCTTCTTCCTCTTTTTTTTATCGGGAACGAGGGTCGTCGAGGGACATAGATGTAGTGTCGTCGTTGTCGATATACCCCCTCCCGATAGCTTCAACACGTGGGGGGTCGATATTACCCCCTCCTTGAAGCATTCTCGAGGCCACCCCTAACCCTTGAAGCGTTGACAAGGCCACCCGAAACCCTAGAGAAGCAGCGTCGAGGCCACTAATTAATATGATTCCTTATTGTGATTAGCTAGCTAGATCTACGTTTGCCACTAATATATCCATCTATCATGTTTGAATAATAATTGCCATGTTGTAAATATTTGTAGAAACTATGGACACCGCCCGAGACGAAGCAAAAGAAGCGTTGTTGAGGGACATAATCGCAGAAGGAAGTGATGTCGTCTCGTTGTTTCTCAACGACACCAATGGTCTGGAAGGAGAGGGTGAAGAAGCTGGCTCCGGTGACCTAATGCCGGTGCAAGAAGGAGAACGTGAGGACGGCTCCGGTGACCCAATGCCGGTGCAAGAAGGAGACCGTGATGACGGCTCCGGTGACCGAACCGAGTCCGGCCAGGTATATATATTAGTTAATCCAGTGCTGACTAGCTAATTGATGCATTCATTGTTTTGGTATGTACAGATATTAATTAAGTCTTTGTTCTTTTTTCTAGCCCTCCGGATCGAGCACAACTGAGGTAAAGAGACGAGGCCCGAAGAAAAAGTTGAGCTCGGATGAAAGGTTTGAGATCATAGCAATCGCCCCCGACGGCCAACCGATTGAACCCATCCAAACAAAGAACGCATTTGTTGCTCAGTGCGGGGTTCTGGTTAGGGACAAGATCCCGATCAGCATCCAGCAATGGTTAAAGCCAGCTACAGAAGACCCTAAGGTGTCTTACGTCAATGATATGCAGAAAAATGATCTTTGGACTGAGCTGAAGTCAAATTTCACCCTAACACCAGAGGATGATCCGGAGAAGCCAGTTAAAGAGCAATTAATCAAGTCTTTTGCTCTTAAGAGGATGGCAGACCTATTTAGGAGGTGGAAGAAAGAGCTGAATAGGTTTGTCGATAAAAAAGAGACACCAGAATTCAAGGGCAGATAAGAGAAGATCAGAGATCACTGGCCCGCATTTGTGGCCAACAAGACATCGGAAAATAGTAAGAAGATGTCGGCGACAAACAAGAAAAATGCTGCAAAGAAGAAGCATCACCATCGCACGGGGTCAGGTGGCTACCTCGTAGCCCGGCCTAAGTGGGCCAAGGCTGAGAATGATCTGGTTGAAAAAGCGATCGAACCAGAGAAAATGAACTGGCCAGACCGTTGCCGGACTTGGTTCTTCGGGGCTGGCGGAACCTTGGACCCTGTAACAGGGAAGTGCATTTGGACGGACGAGCAACATGACATACCCTTGAAGAAGCTTCGGTACTATATCGCTGCAGCGCAGAAAGGGACGTTCCTTCCAGACAGAGAGAACGACGAGCTCACAAAGGCCCTCGGAAATCCTGAGCACCCTGGACGGACACGAGGCACGCCAGGCTCCATTCCGTGGAAGGCTGGGTTTCCGGACGCAGGCGGTTACAAAAGCCACGAGAGGAGGAAAAAAGTGCAGCAGACCGAACTGCAGGCGCTGCACGCAAGGGTACAAGCGATAGAGGAACGAGAAGCAAATCGCAGCAAAAGACTTGCCGAAGCTTCCCCTGAAGCTACCCCGCCATCTCAGCGGAGAAGCAGCATGGCTTCCACCGAGCTGCTTCAGCCGGAGCTTGTCTTGACGGCTCCTGCCAGCTATCCCATGGATGCTATCACGGAGGCTCAAAATTGCCACCTTATGACGCAATGGATTAATATGAAGGTCAAGGCGGCTGTTGGCTCTGTTTTTCCTAATGAACCCGGTGCAACTTTTCACTGCCGGCTGATTCTAGAAGGATATGCTAAGGTGATGGTGGATGAAATAACGGAGGGATTTGAGGACCTCCCGCTTGACCACCCTACCGGAGAAGGGGAGACTCGGCTGGGTTCTTCTCTGAAGACTCCATGCCTATGGCGGAAGGAGCTCATCAACCTTCCGAACTGGACGCCTCCGCCTCCTCCTCCTCCTCCTCCTCCGGTGAGTCAGGGCACTCCACCTCCTCCACCGCCTCCTCCACTGGCGAGTGACGATCAGGGCCCTCGGCCGGCTCCTTCTCCGGCGCGTGGCGGCACCCCGCCTCCTTCTCCGCCTGCGCCAGCGCGCTCGAGCAGCCAGCCTCCTCCTTCTCTGGCTCTGGCTGCCCTGGCAAAACCACCCAAGTCTCTGCCGAAAGGCAACTATGAGCGCATTATTGCAAAGACATGGGCCGAAGCGGATCGGTCGGGAAGTACAGTCAGTGATCAAAGGCTGAAAGAATGACGAGCAGCTGGGAAACTGTTGGGTAACGTAGTAATTTCAAAAAATTTCCTACGGACACGCAAGATCATGGTGATGCATAGCAATGAGAGGGGAGAGTATGATCTACGTACCCTCATAGATTGACAACGGAAGTGTTGACACAACGTAGAGGAAGTAGTCGTACGTCTTCCCGATCCGACCGATCCCAGCACCGTTACTCCGGCACCTCCAAGTTCTTAGCACACGTACAGCTCGATGACGATCCCCAGGCTCCGATCCAGCAAAGCTTCGGGGATGAGTTCCGTCAGCACGATGGCGTGGTGACGATGTTCTACCGACGCAGGGCTTCGCCTAAGCGCTGCAACGATATGACTGAGGTGGAATATGGTGGAGGGGGGCACCGCACACGGCTAAGGAACGATCACGAGGATCAACTTGTGTGTTCTAGGGTGCCCCCTGCCTCTGTATATAAAGGAGCCAAGGGGGGTGCGGCCCGCCCTATGGAGGCGCGCAGGAGGAGTCCTACTCCTACCGGGAGTAGGACTCCCCTCCCGTTCCTTGTCCAACTAGGAGAGGTGGAGGGAGAATAGGAAAGGGGGGGGGGGCGCCGCCCCTCCGTCCTTGTCCAATTCGGACTAGGGGGAGAGGGGGCGCGCGGCCTGCCCTGGCAGCCCCTTCCTCTTCTCCACATTAGGCCCATGAGGCCCATTAACCCCCCGGGGGGTTCCGGTAACCCCCCGGTGCTCCGGTTTTATCCGAAATTCATCCGGAACACTTCCCGTGTCCGAATATAGTCATCCAATATATCAATCTTTATGTCTCGACCATTTCGAGACTCCTCATCATGTCCGAGATCACATCCCGGACTCCGAACTAACTTCGGTACATCAAAATGCATAAACTCATAATAACTGTCATCGTAACTTTAAGCGTGCGGACCCTACGGTTCGAGAACAATGTAGACATGACTGAGACAAATCTCCGGTCAATAACCAACAGCGGGACCTGGATGCCCATATTGGCTCCTACATATTCTACGAAGATCTTTATCGGTCAGACCGCATAACAACATACGTTGTTCCCTTTGTCATCGGTATGTTACTTGCCCGAGATTCGATCGTCGGTATCCAATACCTAGTTCAATCTCGTTATCGGCAAGTCTCTTTTCTCGTTCCGTAATACATCATCTCACAACTAACATATTAGTTGCAATGCTTGCAAGGCTTATGTGATGTGCATTACCGAGAGGGCCCAGAGATACCTCTCCGACAATCGGAGTGACAAATCCTAATCTCGAAATACGCCAACCCAACATGTACCTTTGGAGACACCTGTAATGCTCCTTTATAATCACCCAGTTACGTTGTGATGTTTGGTAGCACCCAAAGTGTTCCTCCGGTAAACGGGAGTTGCATAATCTCATAGTCATGGGAACATGTATAAGTCATGAAGAAAGTAATAGCAACATACTAAACGATCGGTTGCTAAGCTAATGGAATGGGTCATGTCAATCAGATCATTCACCTAATGATGTGATCCCGTTAATCAAATAACAACTCTTTGTCCATGGTTAGGAAACATAACCATCTTTGATTGACGAGCTAGTCAAGTAGAGGCATACTATTGACACTCTGTTTGTCTATGTATTCACACATGTATTATGTTTCCGGTTAATACAATTCTAGCATGAATAATAAACATTTATCATGATATAAGGAAATAATTAATAACTTTATTATTGCCTCTAGGGCATATTTCCTTCAGTCTCCCACTTGCACTAGAGTCAATAATCTAGTTCACATCGCCATGTGATTTAACAGCAATAGTTCACATCACCATGTGATTAACACCCATAGTTCACATCGATATGTGATCAACACCCAAAGGGTTTACTAGAGTCAGTAATCTAGTTCACATTGCTATGTGATTAACACCCAAAGAGTACTAAGGTGTGATCATGTTTTGCTTGTGAGATAATTTTTTTAGTCAACGGGTCTGTCACATACAGATCCGTAAGTATTTTGCGAATTCTATGTCTACAATGCTCTGCACGGAGCTACTCTAGCTAATTGCTCCCACTTTCAATATGTATCTAGATCGAGACTTAGAGTCATCCAGATCTGTGTCAAAACTTGCATCGACGTAACCTTTTATGACGAACCTTTTGTCACCTCCATAATCGAGAAATATTTCCTTATTCCACTAAGGATAATTTTGACCAATGTCCAGTGATCTACTCTTAGATCACTATTGTACTCCCTTGCTTAACACAGTGTAGGGTATACAATAGATCTGGTACACATCATGGCATACTTTATAGAACCTATGGCTGAGGCATAGGGAATGACTTTCATTCTCTTTCTATCTTCTGCCGTGGTCAGGCTTTGAGTCTTACTCAATTTCATACCTTGTAACACAGCCAAGAACTCTTTCTTTGACTGTTCCATTTTTGAACTACTTCAAAATATTGTCAAGGTATGTACTCATTGAAAAAACTTATCAAGCGTCTTGATCTATCTCTATAGATTTTGATGCTTAATATGTAAGCAGCTTCACCGAGCTCTTTCTTTGAAAAAACTTCTTTAAAAACACTCCTTTATGCTTTGCAGAATAATTCTACATTATTTCTGATCAACAGTATGTCATTCACATATACTTATCAGAAATGTTGTAGTGCTCCCACTCACTTTCTTGTAAATACAAGCTTCACCGCAAGTCTGTATAAAACTACATGCTTTGATCATACTATCAAAGCGTTTATTCCAACTCCGAGAGGCTTGCACCAGTCCATAAATGGATCGCTGGAGCTTGCACACTTTGTTAGCTCCCTTTGGATCGACAAAACCTTCTAGTTGCATCATATACAACTCTTCTTCCAGAAATCCATTCAGGAATGCAGTTTTGTTTATTCATTTGCCAGATTTCATAAAATGCGGCAATTTGCTAACCTGATTCGGACAGACTTAAGCATAGATACGAGAGAGAAAATCTCATCGTAATCAACACCTTGAACTTGTCGAAAAACCTTTTGCGACAATTCTAGCTTTGTAGATAGTAACACTACTATCAATGTCCGTCTCCCTCTTGAAGATCCATTTAATCTCAATGGCTCGCCGATCATTGGGCAAGTCAATCAAAGTCCATACTTTGTTCTCATACATGGATCTCATCTCAGATTTCATGGCCTCAAGCCATTTTGCGGAATCTGGGCTCATCATCGCTTCCTCATAGTTCGCAAGTTCGTCATGGTCTAGTAACATGACTTCCAGAACAGGATTACCGTACCACTCTGGTGCGGATCTCACTCTGGTTTACCTACGAGATTCGGTAGTAACTTGATCTGAAGTTTCATGATCATCATCATTAGCTTCCTCACTAATTGGTGTAGTATTCACAAGAACAGATTTCTATGATGAACTACTTTCCAATAAGGGAGAAGGTACAGTTACCTTATCAAGTTTTCTACTTTCCTCCCACTCACTTCTTTCGAGAGAAACTCCTTCTCTAGAAAGTTTCCGAATTTAGCAACAAAAGTCTTGCCTTCGGATCTGTGATAGAAGGTGTATCCAATAGTTACCTTTGGATATCCTATGAAGACACATTTCTCTGATTTGAGTTTGAGCTTATCAGGTTGAAACTTTTTCACATAAGCATTGCAATCTCAAACTTTAAGAAACGACAGCTTAGGTTTCTTGCCAAACCATAGTTCATAAGGTGTCGTCTCAACGGATTTAGATGGTGCCCTATTTAACGTGAATGCATCTGTCTCTAATGCATGACCCCAAAAGGATAGTGGTAGATCGGCAAGATACATCATAGATTGCACTATATCCAATGAAGTACGGTTATGACGTTCGGACACACCATTATGATGTGGTGTTTCAGGTGGCGTGAGTAGTGAAACTATTTCACATTGTTTTAACTGAAGACCAAACTCGTAACTCAAATATTTTACCTCTGCGATCATATCGTAGAAACTTTTATTTTCTTGTCACGATGATTTTCCACTTCACTCTGAAATTCTTTGAACTGTTCAAATGTTTCAGACTTATGTTTCATCAAGTAGATATCCCCATATCTGCTCAAATCATCTTGTGAAGGTCAGAAAATAATGATACCTGCTGTAAGCCTTAATCTTCATCGGACCACATACATCAGTATGTATGATTTCCAACAAATCTGTTGCTTGCTTCATTGTTCCGTAGAACGGCGTTTTAGTCATCTTGCCCATAAGGCATGGTTCGCAAGCATCAAGTGATTCATAATCAAGTGATTCCAAAATCCCATCAGCATGGAGTTTCTTCATGCGCTTTACACCAATATGACCTAAACGGCAGTGCCACAAATAAGTTGCACTATCATTATTAACTTCACATCTTTTGGTTTCAATATTATGAATATGTGTATCACTAAGATCGAGATCCAATGAACTATTTTCATTGGGTGTTTAACCATATAAGGTTTTATTCATGTAAACAGAACAACAATTTATTCTTTTACTTAAATGAATAACCGTATTACAATAAACATGATCAAATCATATTCATGCTCAACGCAAACACCAAATAACACTTATTTAGGTTCAACACTAATCCCGAAATTATAGGGAGTGTGCGATGATGATCATATCATTCTTGGAATCACTTCCAACACACATCGTCACTTCACCTTTAACTAGTCTCTGTTTATTCTGCAACTCCTGTTTCGAGTTACTAATCTTAGTAACTGAACTAGTATCAAATACTGAGGGGTTGCTATAAACACTAGTAAAGTACACATCAATAAGATGTATATCAAATATACTTATGTTCACTTTGCCATCCTTCTTATCCGCCAATCACTTGGGGTAGTTCCGCTTCTAGTGACCAGTCCCTTTGCAGTAGAAGCACTTAGTCTCAAGCTTAGGATCAGACTTGGGCTTCTTCACTTGAGCAGCAACTTGCTTGCTGTTCTTCTTGAAGTTCTCCTTCTTCCCTCTGCCCTTTTCTTGAAACTAGTGGTCTTGTCAACCATCAACACTTGATGTTTTTCTTGATTTCTACCTTCGTTGATTTCAGCATCACGAAGAGCTTGGGAGTTTTTTCCGTTATCCCTTGCATATTATAGTTCATCACAAAGTTCTACTAACTTGGTGATGGTGACTAGAGAATTCTGTCAATCACTATCTTATCTGGAAGATTAACTCCCACTTGATTCAAGCGATTGTAATATCCAGACAATCTGAGCACATGCTCACTAGTTGAGCGATTCTCCTCCATCTTTTAGCTATAGAACTTGTTGGAGACTTCATATCTCTCAACTCGGGTATTTGCTTGAAATATTAACTTCAACTCCTGGAACATCTCATATGGTCCATGACGTTCAAAACGTCTTTGAAGTCCTGATTCTACGCCATTAAGCATGGTGCACAAAACTATCAAGTAGTCATCATATTGAGTTAGCCAAACGTTCATAACGTCTGCATCTGCTCCTGCAATAGGTCTGTCACCTAGCAGTGCATCAAGGACATAATTTTTCTGTGCAGCAATGAGGATAAACCTCAGATCACGGATCCAATCCGCATCATTGCTACTAACATCTTTCAACACAATTTTCTCTAGGAACATATCAAAATAAACACAGAGAAGCAACAACGCGAGCTATTGATCTACAACATAATTTGCAAAATACTACCAGGACTAATTTCATGATAAATTTAAGTTCAATTTAATCATATTACTTAAGAACTCCCACTTAGATAGACATCCCTCTAATCCTCTAAGTGATCACGTGATCCAAATCAACTAAACCAGGTCCGATCATCATGTCAGATGGAGTAGTTTCATTGGTGAACATCATTATGTTGATCATATCTACTATATGATTCATGCTCGACCTTTCGGTCTCCGTGTTCCGAGGCCATATCTGTATATGCTTGGCTCGTCAAGTATAACCTGAGTATTCCGCGTGTGCAACTGTTTTGCACCCGTTGTATTTGAACGTAGAGCCTATCACACCCGATCATCACGTGGTGTCTCAGCACGAAGAACTTTCCCAACGGTGCATACTCAGGGAGAACACTCCTTGATAATTTAGTGAGAGATCATCTTATAATGCTACCGTCAATCAAAGCAAGATAAGATGCATAAAAGATAAACATCACATGCAATCAATATAAGTGATATGATATGGCCATCATCATCTTGTGCCTGTGATCTCCATCTCCGAAGCACCGTCATGATCACCATCGTCACCGGCGCGACACCTTGATCTCCATCGTAGCATCATTGTCGTCTCGCCAATCTTATGCTTCCACGACTATCGCTACTGCTTAGTGATAAAGTAAAGCATTACATCGCGATTGCATTGCATACAATAAAGCGACAACCATATGGCTCCTGCCAGTTGCCGATAACTCGGTTACAAAACATGATCATCTCATACAATAAAATTTAGCATCATGTCTTGACCATATCACATCACAACATGCCCTGCAAAAACAAGTTAGACGTCCTCTACTTTGTTGTTGCAAGTTTTACGTGGCTGCTACGGGCTTAAGCAAGAACCAATCTCACCTACGCATCAAAACCACAACGATAGTTTGTCAAGTTGATGCCGTTTTAACCTTCGCAAGGACCGGGCGTAGCCACACTCGGTTCAACTAAAGTTGGAGAGACTGTCGCCCGCAAGCCACCTATGTGCAAAGCACGTCGGTAGAACCGGTCTCGCGTAAGCGTACGCGTAATGTCGGTCTGGGTCGTCTCGTCCAACAATACCGCCGAACCAAAGTATGACATGCTAGTAGGCAGTATGACTTATATCGCCCACAACTCACTTGTGTTCTACTCGTGCATATAACATCAAACCATAAAAACCTAGGCTCTGGTACCACTGTTGAGTAACGTAGTAATTTCAAAAAAATTCCTACGCACACGCAAGATCATGGTGATGCATAGCAACGAGAGGGGAGAGTATGATCTACGTACCCTTGTAGATCGACAACGGAAGCGTTGACACAACGTAGAGGAAGTAGTCGTACGTCTTCCCGATCCGACCGATCCCAGCACCGTTACTCCGGCACCTCCGAGTTCTTAGCACACGTACAGCTCGATGACGATCCCCGGGCTCCGATCCAGCAAAGCTTCGGGGATAAGTTCCGTCAGCATGACGGCGTGGTGACGATGATGATGTTCTACCGACGCAGGGCTTCGCCTAAGCGCTGCAACGATATGACTGAGGTGGAATATGGTGGAGGGGGGCACCGCACACGGCTAAGGAACGATCACGAGGATCAACTTGTGTGTTCTAGGGTGCCCCCTGCCTCCGTATATAAAGGAGCCAAGGGGGGTGCGGCCGGCCCTATGGAGGCGCGCAGGAGGAGTCCTACTCCTACTGGGAGTAGGACTCCCCTCCCGTTCCTTGTCCAACTAGGAGAGGTGGAGGGAGAATAGGAAAGGGGGGGGGCGCCGCCCCTCCCTCCTTGTCCAATTCGGACTAGGGGGAGAGGGGGCGTGCGGCCTGCCCTGGCAGCCCCTTCCTCTTCTCCACATTAGGCCCACGAGGCCCATTAACCCCCCGGGGGGTTCCGGTAACCCCCCGGTGCTCCGGTTTTATCCGAAATTCATCCGGAACACTTCCGGTGTCCGAATATAGTCATCCAATATATCAATCTTTATGTCTCGACCAATTTGAGACTCCTCGTCATGTCCGTGATCACATCCGGGACTCCGAACTAACTTCGGTACATCAAAATGCATAAACTCATAATAACTGTCATCGTAACTATAAGCGTGCCGACCCTACGGTTCGAGAACAATGTAGACATGACTGAGACAAATCTCCGGTCAATAACCAACAGCGGGACCTGGATGCCCATATTGGCTCCTACATATTCTACGAAGATCTTTATCGGTCAGACCGCATAACAACATACGTTCACTGGTAGAAAAAGGGCCTATAGTCCCGGTTCGTAAGGGCCTTTAGTCCCGGTTCCTGAACCGGGACTAAAGTGTCGGTACTAATACCTCCCCCCTTTAGTCCCGGTTCAATCCAGAACCGGGACTAAAGGCCCTCCACGTGGGCAGTGTGCAGAGCCCCGTCAGGAGACCCTTTGGTCCCGGTTGGTGGCACCAACCGGGACCAATAGGCATCCACGCGTCAGCATTTCTATGGCTGGGGTTTTTGTTTTTTTTTGAAAGGGGGGGGGGTTGGGGGTTTTGGGGGGTTAATTTAGGTGTTTCATATATTGTGTTAGCTAGCTATAATTAATAGAGAGAAGTGTCCTCTCTTATGTCCGTGCTGGGTCGACGCTACGTACTATACATACGTATAGAGAGGACTAGACACGCTGGCTAGCTAGTAAGCAAACGAAGGAAACAGAAGATCGTGATGAACATATATGCATACAGAGAGAAGTGATATCGACCACCTCTCTTTCTCCGAGAGATTGGTCGAACAACAAGTTCTCGTATATCTATCTGACACTACCGGCTACATATATACAGTAATTATCTCTTACAAATATAATCATACGGATTCAGGGTCAACATAGAATTCTCCGTCTTCAGGGATCACGTGGTCAAGAAAGAATGCCGCCAATTCCTCTTGAATTCCTCGCATGCGAGCTGGTGCTAGGAGTTCATCCCGCTTCCGAAACATCTAATTTAAAGAAGGGGGTCAATACATATATATATGAATGAATGAAACTCAACACAAATGATGGTAATAAAATAAAATTGTGAATGTTGTTATTTACGTACTTCATATTGTTTGTCAGTGTAGCCCCGCTCACAGGTCGTGTGGCGGATGGACTCGCAAACATAGTATCCACAGAAATCATTCCCTTGTTGCTGCCACAACCACTTTACAAGAAATAGAGGTTAATCAAACTCATAAGCAAGAATGCCAAATGGTATTGATGAAACTAGCGCTTGAATGACTAGTAGATGCGCTTAAAATGCTACTATAGCTAGTACTTACTTTCGGGTGTCTAAATTGCAGCTCCTTCGGCAGTCCCGGAGCTTTTCTGGTGAATTTTCTCCAAACCCTGCCGGACAAAGAAAACAATTACTTGATATATCAGGAAATGAACAAAGTTGCTGATATGGTGGATAATGATCGATTTAACTTACTTCTTGAGGATTTCAGTCATGTCCGCATACTCCTGGGGATCTTTTTGTCTAGAGTCCAAGACAGTTACTACTCCCTGCTCAAGCCTAATCTCTAGGAGAATATAGTGGAACCTGCGCACGCATGCATAACTCATCAATTACATTACTATAACCTTGACTAATATATAAGGGAAACCGAATACGCACAAGACAGTAACACTCACTTGAAGTTGTAAGGAAAGAGTATTATATCTTTGTTTTGATTTATTATCAACGATTCTAGCATGCTGGCTTCGGTTTCTGCGGCATGAAATTTAACCTGAGTTGCATCTATGAGATATGTGTTAATGAACCCAATATCACCGACTTGTCTTTTCTTCAATTCGACGATCTTCAATCTGCATAATATAGTGAGGATGATTATAAATACATGCAATGAAAGAGCTGAGCTATATGGAGAGACTTAATGACAGAAGTAGTAGTACTTACAGACAGTAGCAGGTGACCGTTGCTTTATCGAGGGCCAATTGATTGAAAAACTGATAGAACTCCTCAAATGGAACAGGCAACAGATCAATTCCAACGAGGTCATGCTCCTTTTTAACTTTCAAATACAAAGTACTCCTCCCCCCAGAGTCTCTGCAGATTTTCAAGTACCAATCATGCAATCTTCGCATCATCGTTGATAGAGATCTTTCATCTTTGACGAGAGGCTTCCCGTACTCGTATCTTTGTATCTGCACGTCCATGGGTTCATAATGTACTTCGTCGGGCAGGTAATCTGCAAGATTGCTATAACCGGGCACCATCCTCGGATCATTATCGACGTTGTGGCTAGGCACCTTGAGCGGGGGGCACGATTGCTTCGCTTGTTCGACGAGCTGGGCAATTTGTTTCCCAGCTCGTCGTTCTTTCGGCCTTTGATCACTGACAGTACTTCCCGACCGCTCCACTTCGGCAAATTCCTTTCCAATAATGCGGTCATAGTTTCCTTTCGGCGGATCAGACTTTGGTGGTTTTGTCTGGGCAGACAGAGTGCGCTTCACTTTCACCCGATCTACCTTCTCCTCCGGAGGTGGATGTTTCTTTGCTTTTGTAAGTGCATCTAGTGCCACCCCTAGTTGGTTTTGCAGTATTGACGACAAACCTAGTTGAGGGACTAATGTGTTTGTGAGAATTGCAGGAAAACACAGGTAGAAGTCCCTCATTGATTCGGTTTTACTACCAAAGATGACCCCTAAAAATGTACGAAGACATTGAAGACAATGGTGGTTTATGAAGATATTCATATTGAAGACAATGACATGAGAAGACTCCCTATGAAGCTTTTGAAACTCGAAGACCTAGATCCTTCGTAGCTTTATTTCATTCATGTTGTGTCATAGGAACCACCATACTGTTAAGTGGGGTCGAAGAGAACCAGTCAGAATGACTGGAGTGATGCCTAATTCAAATCCTATGTCTTCGAGCGAAGCCTATGAGAGAAAATCTTGTCCAGAGTCAGACAAGTCAGCTTTACTTGTAGCCCAAGTAAAGTTGCCGTGTGAGTTCGAAATCCGACCGTTGGTACACGTGTCAGTTCCTTAGTGACCCAGGGTCATTTCGGACAGATCAGGTCGGGTTGCCAAGTGGCTATAAATAGTCCACCCCCCACAACCTTAAACGGTTGGCTGCTCAGATTTCAGTGCACGGCTTTTGTCGTTTGAGAGCAACCCACCTCGAAGCCTTTGAAAGAAAAATTCCCAGTGAGGAGAAAAGCCCTAACCACCCAGAGCCAGAGTAAATTGGGCATCACTTAAGTCTTCGTGTCTGTGTGATTTGAAGACTTATTACACTTGAGGACTGTGCATCCTCCAGACGGTTAGGCGTCGCGTTCTGAGCATCCAAGAGAAATTGTGGATTGTTAGTGAACGAAGTCTGTGAAGGTTTGGGAGTCTACCTTGAAGACTTACCTGAGTGATTGGGAAAGGTCTGTGTGACCTTAGCTCAAGGAGAAAATGGTGAGGACTGGGTGTCTTGGACTAAGTGTCCTTGACTGGGTGTCCGGGACTGTGTGTCCTTTGGTTTAAATACCTAGCCGCTCCAACTAGACGTACAGTTGTCACAGCAACTAGAACTGGTCCAACAAATCATTGTCTTCAACGTGTCACTGGTTTCATCTTCACTTCCTTTCGCTTATAGTTATTCATTGTGAAGCCATTGCATGCTTGCTTTATCTTTTGTCTTCACAACATGAATGTATGATCTGTTCGGCTTCATAACTTCTTCCTACCTGATCCTTACTACACTGAAGCTGTTTGTCATTGCGCTTTCACTCTATTGAATACATGACCATGGCTGCCCTAGTGTAATCTAACTTCCGCTGCATACTAATAGGCATGATCTTCACTGTTTGTCTTCACAACTCTCACGTTTTGAAGACTTTCATAAAAATCGCCTATTCACCGCCCCTCTAGTCGATATAACGCACTTTCAATTGGTATCAGAGCAAGGTGCTCCCTTGTTCTATGTGATTCGATTTAACCACCTGGAGTTTTAGTTATGTCGACTGCAGGGATAATCGAAGTCTCCGCTGCTTGCCCCGTCTTCGATGGAACTGAATATCCCTACTGGAAGAATAAGATGCGCATGCATCTTGAAGCCATTGACGTCGACCTATGGTATATCGTCAAAAACGGCGTTCCCAAGGCTGCAGAAGGTGTCACTGCTGCTGATGTCAAGAAGTTCGTTCAACTGGACTCTACTGCCAAGAATATCATCTGTGGTCATCTGACCAAAGGACAGTATGGCCGTGTGAGTGCCTTGAAGACATCCAAACTGGTCTGGGATTGGCTCTCCAAAGTTAATGAAGGCATATCAACCCAGAGAGATCAAAGAATCAGTGTCCTTCGCAATCTCTTCAACCGCTTCAAACGAAATGACAATGATAATGTCCAGCACACCTTTGATCGGCTCACTGACATCACAAATGAGCTTCAAGCCCTCGGCGCTACTGAGATCACCAAACATGAAATCGTCAAGACGCTGCTGAGATCACTTGATAGTTCGTTTGACATTCTGGCCCTGATGATTCAAGAACGTCCTGATTTCAAGACACTCGATCTGTCTGACATACTTGAGAGGCTCAACACACATGAGTTTCAACTTTCTGAGAAAAGAGATATCTACGGCCCAAACTATGGGCGAACTCGTGCCTTGAAGGCAAAAGCTGTCTCCTCATCTGAAGAAGAATCTGACTGCAGTTCTAATGATCCTGAAGACATTGGAAGAGAACTTGCAATGCTAGTGAAGAAGTTCCAAAAATTCACTAAGAAGAAAGGCTTCAGGAAATCTTCACGATCAAGCTTAAGGAATGATGAAGCTTCTGCTCATGACTACAAGAAGAAAACATGTCACAAGTGCAAGAAAACTGGACACTTCATCTCTGAGTGTCCACAGTGGGACAATGAGAACAGAAGGAAGAAGAAGAGAAAGGAATATGATTCTGACGACAAGAAGAAGAAGAAATACTCAAAGTCTTCTTCCAAAACTTCATCAAGGTCTTCATCACACAAGAAGAGCTCATCTGGCAAGGCACGTGCGTTTGTTGGAAAGGAGATGGATTCAGAGGAGGAGTCCGCATCTGAGGAGGCAGAGGTGGAGTCTGAGGAGGAGTCTGATTCTGGCATTGCGAGTCTGGCTACAGCATACGTCGCCAAGTCCATCTTCAATACTGAAGACAATGACTGCATCACCGACACTGACGCAAATGACTACTGCTTCATGGCACGCGGTGCCAAGGTAAACACACGCACAACTCGCTATGAAACATCTAGTGACGATGACTCTGAATGTGATTCAAAACCTAGCTACAAAACACTTGCTAAAATTGCAACTGAACAACAGAAAGCTATGGAACATATTCAAAAATTGTTAGACAGAAGCGATGATCTGTTGGGTGCTGAAATGACTTGATCTGAATCCTTAATTGAAGACATAAAAAACCTTCACGTTAAGTATCAGGAACTTGAAGATCGTCATGATACTCTCTCAACAACTCATGAAAAGCTTTCCTATGATTATCTTCAAAGGAAGCAAGAACTTGAGAAATTGAGGGTGGCTCATGAAGATCTTCAAAATGAAAACGAGTCACTTCGCGCTGAACAGATCAGTCCCGCTCAGGAAGGATTTGAACCACCATGTCTTAAATGCATTGAGCGTGATAATGTTGCTTCTGTTGCTGAATGTTCCACTGCTACTACTGTTTCAATATCTTCAACTGTTGATGTGGTAACTAACCCCTCTGCTGAGGATACCACTGGTATTGCTGATGAGAATGCTAGGTTGAAGACATTGCTTGAAACAGGGATGTACAAAAGTCTGAAAGGGCATCAGACATTATGTGATGTCCTTAAGAAGCAGATTCTGAACCGAAACCCTAGGAAAGAGGGTGTTGGGTTCGTGAGGAAAATTAATGCAGATGGGTCTTACTGGAAACCTGAGCAGTACCCCAAAACCACATGGGTTGCTGCAAAGGAATCCTCAGCAGATCCATCCAATCTGTCTGGCTTCAGTTGTGCTAACCCAATTATCATTGATGAATCCTTTGATGCAAACTATAAACTGTTTAAGAATCAGAATGATGAAGTGTTTGCCAGGTACATTGGTACTAACTGCAGGAATGGACCGCCTATGAAGAAGATCTGGGTTCCGAAAACATGTCTGGAAAATCTTCCTGTGAATGTCTTCATGACACCTCACTTGAAGAAGACAAACCTCAGACCAAAGGCTTCATATGGTCCAAATGCTTCATACAAACAGGGGACTCACCTGAGTCGCACTAACGCAAATGTTTTGCAGGGGAACCATACTCAGGCATATGAATATGAGAGTGGTTCATCGAACCGTCATGTTCATATGACCAAAAATTATTCTGCTTATTCCTATGAGTATTATTGTCCACCTGCTAGACTGTTTGCTAAGGTTTCAAAGCCAAAATTCTCAGATGCTGCACTTAGACTTATAGCTTCTAAGCCACCCTTGAAGATGTGGGTGGTTAAGAAAGCTTAACTCTCCTTTGCAGGGAAAGGTCTCCAGCACAAAAACAAAATCTTCTGATGTTATTGCTGGGGACCATAAAAATCTTGTGGGGCGCAAGATAAAATGCCCAAATGGCATCATTATGTACTTCATTCCTGAATCGCATGCTACTCTCCCCATTAGTCCTAATCTGGATCTAAGTTTTCATAACCCACTGGTTCGTCAAATGTTTATGCTTCACAACACTCTTCGTGAAGCCTATCCCCCTAACTGCACTGTAGGGTACGATACCAGCGACTTCAAAGTCTTCAGAATGGATTATTGACAGTGGGTGTACAAATCACATGACTGGCAGAAGAAGCCTTCTTATGGACTCAACTTTACGTCCATCCGACAAGAGCCACATTACATTCGCTGACACTGGTAAAAGTAAGGTATTGGGTCTAGGTAGAGTTGCAATCTCAAAGGATCAACACATGGATAAAGTCATGCTTGTTGAATCCCTTGGCTTCAACTTAATGTCTGTCTCAATGCTTTGCGATTTGAATATGATTGTAATGTTTGGCAAATATCGCTGCCTAGTGCTAATGGAATCTGACAAATCTCTAGTGTTTGAAGGGTATAGGAAAGGTGATTTGTATGTGGTAGATTTCTCAGCAGGACCACAACTTGCAGTATGTCTTCTTGCAAAAGCTTCAGAATGCTGGCTTTGGTATCGAAGGCTTGGGTATGCTGGCATGAGGAACCTCCACACCCTTGCGAAGAAAAAGCACGTCATAGGCATCGAAGGCGTCAAGTTCAAGAAAGATCACTTATGCGGTGCCTGTGAAGCAGGGAAGATGACAAGGGCAAAACATCCTTCGAAGACAATCATGACCACTACTCAACCCTTCGAACTGCTTCACATGGATCTTTTCGGTCCCACTCACTACTCAACTTTTACTACTTCTGCATGCCTCTATGGCTTCGTAATTGTTGATGATTATTCTAGATATACTTGGGTGCACATAATCCTTTACAAGACTGAAGTGCAGGATGTCTTCAGACGCTTCGCAAATCGAGCTATGAACAATTTTGGCGCCAAGATAAAGCACATCAGAAGTGACAATGGCACTAAATTCAAGAATACTGGCCTTGATACATATCTGGATACCTTGGGAATCACACATGAATTCTCAGCTCCATACACGCCACAGCAGAATGGCGTCGTCGAACGCAAGAACAGAACACTCATTGAGATGGCCAGAACAATGCTAGATGAATACAAGACTCCAAGAAAATTCTGGACTGAAGCCATTGATACTGCATGCCATACAATCAATCGTGTTTATCTTCACAAGCTTCTGAACAAGACATCTTATGAACTCCTAACTGGCAATAAGCCAAATGTCAGTTATTTCAGAGTATTTGGCGCAAAATGCTGGATCAAGGACCCACACCACACCTCAAAGTTTGCACCAAAAGCACATGAAGGCTTCATGCTTGGATATGGAAAGGATTCGCACTCCTACAGAGTCTTCAATCTCTTCCACTACAAAGTGATTGAAACAGTGGATGTGCGGTTTGATGAAACCAATGGATCACAAAGAGAGCAATTGCCAAATGTGCTAGATGAAGTTCCAGCAAATGAATCAATCAAGCTTATGGGAACTGGAGAAATTGTACCTTCTGAAGCTCAACCTGAAGAAGAACTTATCATCTCAGCACCCGATCCACATGAAGACAATGCTCAGCCTAAAGATATACCTTCAAATGACCACATAGATCAGCAAGAGCAAAGTCTTCGCCCCACACACCCTCGTGTTGCAAATGAAGTACAAATTGACAAAATACTGGACAGCATCAATGCACCTGGTCCACTCACTCGTTCAAGGGCAACTCAGCTAACAAACTTCTGTGGGCATTTCGCATTCGTCTCAATATCAGAACCCAAGAAAGTTGAAGAAGCCTTCATGGAACCTGAATGGATTCAAGCTATGCAAGAAGAGCTTCAACAGTTTGAGCTGAATAATGTATGGGAACTGGTTAAGCGTCCTGATCCATGGA
The DNA here is from genome assembly GCF_018294505.1 of Triticum aestivum. Taxonomy (NCBI): domain Eukaryota; kingdom Viridiplantae; phylum Streptophyta; class Magnoliopsida; order Poales; family Poaceae; genus Triticum; species Triticum aestivum. The sequence continues at coordinate 2,638,831 of NC_057797.1, forward strand.
AGCACAACATAATAGGCACCAAATGGATATACCGCAACAAGCAAGATGAGCATGGTCAAGTTGTCAGAAACAAAGCTCGTCTAGTTGCTCAAGGATATACTCAAGTGGAGGGCATTGACTTCGATGAAACATTTGCTCCTGTGGCTAGGCTTGAAGCCATACGCATACTGCTGGCCTATGCAAATCATCATAACATACTTCTATATCAAATGGATGTGAAAAGTGCCTTTCTCAATGGCAAGATTGAAGAAGAAGTGTATGTTGCACAACCACCTGGCTTTGAAAATCCAAAACATCCTGATATGGTATACAAGCTCAACAAGGCACTGTATGGCCTCAAACAAGCCCCCAGGGCCTGGTATGATACACTCAAGTACTTTCTGAAGAGCAAAGGCTTCATACCTGGTTCCCTGGATCCCACTCTTTTCACGAAGACATATGATGGTGAACTGTTTGTGTGCCAAATATATGTGGATGACATTATCTTCGGCTGCACCAATCAGAAGTATAGTGAAGAGTTTGGATATATGATGCAAGAGCAATATCAGATGTCCATGATGGGTGAGCTGAAGTTCTTCCTCGGTCTTCAAATACGGCAACAACGCAACTACATCTTCATATCTCAAGAGAAATATCTTAAAGAGTGCCTGAAGAAGTTCGGTATGCAAGACTGCAAAGGCTTCACAACACCAATGCCAGCCAAGCATCATCTGGGTCCCGACGACAATGGTAAAGAGTTCGATCAAAAGGTATACCGCTCCATGATTGGGTCTTTGCTTTATTTATGTGCATCTAGGCCAGATATCATTCTTAGTGTTTGCGTGTGTGCTCGATTTCAAGCGACATCAAAGGAGTCGCATCACTTAGCTATGAAGCGAATTCTTCGATATTTGGCTCACACCCCAACTCTAGGATTATGGTATCCAAAGGGCTCAGAGTTTGATTTAGTTGGATTTTCGGATGCTGATTATGCTGGTGACAAAGTTGATCGCAAGTCTACATCAGGCACATGTCACTTTCTGGGACGATCACTTGTATGTTGGTCTTCAAAGAAGCAGAACTGTGTATCACTCTCCACTGCTGAATCTGAATACATTGCTGCTGGCTCTTGCTGCGCTCAGCTTCTGTGGATGAAGCAAACACTCAAGGATTATGGCATTCATCTGAAGCAAGTGCCACTTTACTGCGACAACGAAAGCGCCATCAAGATTGCCAACAACCCAGTTCAGCACTCGAAGACAAAGCACATTGAAATTCGTCATCACTTTCTCAGAGATCATGTTGTGAAGGAAGACATTGATATCATACACGTCAACACTGAAGAGCAATTGACAGATATCTTCACAAAGCCCTTGGATGAGAAGAGATTTTGCAAGTTACGGTGTGAGCTAAATATCTTGGAATCCTCAAATGTCCTGTGATCAGGCACACATCCTAACACTTAAGCATATTGATGACTTAGATGTGCAACACACGAAGTAGCGTATATCTTCATAGAATGAAGACATACATTCTAAGTGTGAATACATTAATGTGGAATTTGACTTCGGAGCGCCACGATAATTGTGCGCCGTGTCTGGGTCTAATACTTCCTATACGGTGGGTAACGCCACCACCAAACGTTCCATTTTGAAGTGTTTCTCTCATGGCGTTACCTCTCAATGTCTTCACAATTGGTTTGGTTTCATTCTCAATATGTCTTCATGATTATCTTCACTGCGTTGATTATATGGATATATATGTACTGATGTTCTGTCCTCTACAACATTCACTTATAGCTATGTCTTCTTGGTTGAATCTTTTGAACTAAGTGAATGTGATCGGACCCTAACCTCTCTATGCTTTCTATCTCAAACTCTATCTCTCCAAGTCATATGCATTCTGTTGAAACTGTCAAATGTCTTCACTGTGTCCTTGTCAGCTGAAGACATAGTGACAACCATAAAAGTCCGTTTTTAATGCTCATTCGTCCACATAAGATCCGGAGAAGAAGGAACGACCGCCCGACAATTTAGGCGTGCGTGGGACATGGAACAAATCCCAATCTTCCTCTAACTGGCCACGCGTGCCTCAAATGCGAACCGCCAGCGGTACCTGCGTAATAGCGCAGTGCCGCCTCTATCCCTATAAATACACGATTCACTGCGGTCATTATCTCCTTCTTCCACCCTCGCACGAACCCTAGCGCCACCGCTAGCACTCAACGACGCCGGCGACGAAGCGCTTCACTGCCGCAACCTCTCCGACGCCGTTTTCACGCCGACAGCGGACATCGCTCTCTCCGCCGTCGCCGTAGGTGTCTTCAGTCGCCAAGTTAGGGCAAGGAGGATCGAATTGCTCGGCCTCAACTCTCACTTCGTCTAGCAGTTCCAAGTGTGGTAAATAAAACCTCTTTTTACAGCCTCTTTTGATCCTACAGTTCAGTCACTTTCTGCCATAAGAAGTTTCTCTTCACACCAGTTAAATCTCTCGCTGCATCTCATAACATGCCTAGTATATTCACTTGTGCTTCATAAAGTAGTTAGATTCCTCACTTGTACTGATCTATGGGTTCGTACAAATCTAGAACCAACTTCTTATCTATAAGTGAATGTCTTCGCATAATGAGGTCAATGTCTTCTAAACCGATTTATCTTCAAAATCTTCTGAGAATGCATATGACCTCTTCCCCTTCCCTCGCACCTTAATGCTGTCACAGGTACATGTCCGTGGGAGAATCCTTTGGTTCTCATAGTCTGCATTCATTTGCAGAGTACTTGCAGCATCACATCAACTCGCCTGAAGCCAGTTCTTGCAAAAGGAAGCCTTTGAAGCCTTTGAACATCTTGAAGCCTTCCAAGTTATTCATGGCTTCAGAAACAGCAGCAAGGAAGGGAGGCAGACAGCGACGTGGTGAAACGTCCAAAGATCTGCCTGATGAATTGGCAGAGATGTACAAAACTGATCCTGAAGAAAGCTATGGTCAGCGCAAGACACGAATCCAATGGATTCGAAGATATTGGGCAAAGCAATGGTTCCACTACCGCTTCGTCACTCAGGAATATGCGGAGAAGTGCGCCATCAAGAGACCGTGGGGAGATGTATTATACAAAAATCTCGTACCCAGGTCCAGAGACGAAGCCATTGCTCAAGGCTTCTATCCATGCATGGTGAGAGGACCACAGCCAGCTGAGGCACATCCATCATCACTTCTCTGGTGCCGCGATGATAATCTCTTCAAGCGCAACTTTCAGTTTGCACAACAGTCAGCGAAGATAAACAAGAAGAAATTTGGGCTTGACTTCAACCCTGGCCCCTCCTCACCAAGGGCAGATGGCACACGCAACGCCGATCCCAATATCATCGGGCCGTATGCCAATCTTGCAGGCCTCATCACTCGCATCCTAGTCCAAGGGACTGCTGTGAATGACCCTCCAGCAGATACTGAGTCAGATGATGCCCCTGCTGCTCCGAAGCCAAAGCAGAAGAAGCCAAAAGCTCCAAAATCTTCAAAGCCAGCCGCTTCTCCCAAGATCGCAAGAGTGAAGCCTTTAGCAACTGCACCTCCTGAAGCCAGTGTGCAGTCAGAAGGCTTATCACGGGTGTCCAAGCCCCAAGAAGCCAAGAAGCCTCAGCCACACATAGGCAAAGAGCTCACAGCTGCTGACATTCTGCGCTGCAAAGCCATCGATCTCTCAAGCGATGAAGATCTTGGAGATGATGCTCTTGAGCAGCTCATCAAGAGCAAGGAGGAGGCTGAAATCTTCAACAATCTGCCTCTGTTTGATGTCGCCATCATCCACAACTTCATCGATGAATGGTTTGACACACCAGACATAAGCTTCAATGATCTGCAGCTACCCATAGGCCTCAGCGTTGCCTTTCAAGGTGCAATTGCTTCAGAACTTGCAATAGCCCAGCGAATTGTAGAACTGAAGCAGAAAATTGATCATGAAAAGGCTCAGTTCAAGAAGCACGTGGCCAAGCTCAGTGTGCAAGAAGTGAAAAACTTCAAGATCATGTTGCACGAGCTGAAAGAGAACTTCCTGAAGACGCGTGCCGAAGCTCAAGGCTCGCGAGAACGCATGAAGACTTTGGCTAATCGCTGCATGCAAGCCTACAATGAGGCAGAAAAGCGTAAGGCACTTGGGCGTCCCGGCATTGACCCCAGGATGGCCGCGAAGAAGAAAAAGAAGGCGGCTGTGCCCGAACCTGAAGCGCCAAGGTCAGAAACTGCTCCGCTTGTCTTCCCCGCTGCAACGACTGGCTCGAAGCCAAAAAGTCGATCAACCGCCTCACAGCACAAGAAGACACGGACTGCAGAGGCTGAAGCTAAGAAGAGAAAACATTCTGAAGCCTCTCCTTCTGAACCCATCATCAAGAAGCTCAAGACCAAGAAATCTCGGGCTGCTCCCACAGAGCCCCTGATAGTTGAACCCCTCTGCGTCCGCTATCCTGACACAGATCGTCAGTTGACTGTGCATGAATCCAACACTGAAGACATTCCAACAGACGAACCCTACGCTGCTGAAGACATTGGTCTCCAAGACAATGTGCAAGGTGATGCAGCCCTTCCTCAGCTTGAGACAAGCGAACAGATCAGTATTGGTCATCCATTGACGCCAATCACACAAAATGCATTGTGGGCAGATCGCCCACAGGAGGAAGATGAGCCCCAACCCACTGCAACTCCACCAGCACCTACACTCCATAGGCTTCGCAAAGGGCCAAGGGCTCAGGCTGCTGAAGACATTCCAGCTGCATCAGCCGAAGAGCAAGCAGAAATACCACAAGCTCCAACTCCCCCGTACCAACAAGAAGCAGTTCTCAAGGAGAACGTGCCTGAAGCTGAAAATGTTGAGGCTGCCACAAACAACGCCGAAGCAAATGTGGAGCCCTCCCCAACAACAGCTTCAGAAGACACCGAAGCTACTGCTCCTGAACATTCTGTGCCTGAGTCTGCTGCCGGACCACAATTCAACTATCATATTGCGCACAGGCCCCAGGTCCAGAAGCCGATCCCATGACTACCAAGGTTCCCAGGTCCTGCATCAGCTCCTGGTTCCTTCAACATCAACGGCTTTAGGGCAGATAACACGTTTTTCAACCGCTCCAAGAACCCTTATTCAAGGGAACGGATTGTATCAGATAGGTTCTGGAGCCATCAACAGCGCAGCTATTATTCATGTATCCTCTACAACCAAGGCCGCATCTTTCCTCACAAGCGCCTTGAGGTTGAAGCTGTTGCCGGTCTGCCTAGTCTGGAAGAAGCACTGGATTGCTTCAAGCAAGTGGGTTTGCTGCCATTTATCACTGACGAAGAGCACTGGAACGAAGAGCTTCTGCTCCAGTTCTATGCCACTGTGCATATCAAAGGCTATAACAGAGATCCGAAGACATGGATTCTGGAGTGGATGACAGGCAATATCCATCATGAAGCCAATGCTTTCGACCTAATTGAGCTTACCGGCCTTTCCACTCCTGGCGAATTCTTTGAAGAAGGGTGCCAACTCCATGCTGAAGCAATTGAGAGCATATTTCAGCGTCCTGAGCCAGATATGAGTCAGATGCTCTCAATGGTGAAGCCACTGCCTCCGAATGCACCCTATCCAACTAGGTTCTTCGTTGAAGACTTAGAGTACTTGCCCAGAACAATATATCATATCATAAGGCGGACTCTATGGCCTGTCAAGGGACACTCTCAATATGCAACGATTGATGGTGCAATGAAGACTCTCATCTTCTGCATACTTCACGGCAAATGCTTCAATACACAGGATCTCTTCATCCGTCAATTTGCAGCGTCTGCTTCAGAACTGTTTGGATTAAAGTTTTATGCTCCTTGGGTTATGAGGCTGATCAAGCTTCACTCTGCAATCTCCTATCAACCCTCAGCCCGCAATCATAGGATATTTTTGCCAGATGTGGACACATCTGCTGAAGCAATATATCCAGAGTCGGCCAAGCAACCACTAAGTCTTCAGAATGCAGAACACCAGAGCTTCACTCAAAATATTGATGGTGTTGAAGCTCTCTCCCGAGTATATCCAATGGCTGGCACCACACGTGCCCCTGCATCAACTGAAGCCACCAACAGCACAGCTGCAAAGAGACCCAAGAAGCGCGCTCGTGCACTCAATAACAGAGAGCTTCTTGTGCCTCTTCACCAAAAGCAAGATAGGCATCACGACTGGCTCAAGAGGCAGATGAGAAGCATCATGCAAGACGTCAATCGCATCAGAAATCTGGCAAACAAGAATGCATTTGTCACACACGAGACCTGTCGCCGCACTTGGAAGGGCCTCACCATGATGTGCCCTGAAGCTGAACTGCATGAGGATGGCTTCACAGAGCACTTCAAATTTGACTCCACGCCTCCAAGAAGAGCGGTGATGCGTAGCACACCATCACTTGAAGAGTCAGAGTTCTCTTCTTCTGCTGCCACCGTGTCTGCCCGGATTATTGAAGAAGAAGACGACGCGACATCATCTCCACCTGCTTCAACGCGCGTCGAATCTGCACCAAGCTCGTCTGCACCGCCGCCAAACAACTCCACCGACCCTGCTGCGCCTGGGAACGCGTAGAAACCTCTATGTCTTCAAACCTTTTTGGTCATCACTGACAAAAGGGGGAGAAGCATATGATGGTTATAGTCTTCAAGCGAGTCACTATGGGCGGGTGCCTTCATATTTTGCTACATTTTGCTTCGTGCTTACAACTCCAGTTTTTTTCCTACATTTGCTTCATTGAGTTGTAACACTTAGCCTTGATGGTCGTCTGCTACCTGTTTGTCACTCCGTTTTGCGAAGATAAATTCCGCATGTGCGACGACAAATTCCGCACTCATCTCATTCTGCAGACGTCCATTTTCCATTATGCATGTCATTATCTTCATATACTTTCACATGCATAGTGGATTGTCATAAGTTGAAGTGGATCTCCACAAGTACAACCTGCCATGTGCATTTGCATTCAAGAAGCAAATTACTTATATGCACATCTTCAGGGGGAGCCCTTGCAACTTATGAAGACAATTCTTTTACAATTTCACAAATTATGTTTCCCGTTGAAAACTTCAACTAGTTTGTCATCAATCACCAAAAAGGGGGAGATTGTATGTGCATCTAGTGCCACCCCTAGTTGGTTTTGGAGTATTGACGACAAACCTAGTTGAGGGACTAATGTGTTTGTGAGAATTGCAGGAAAACATAGGTAGAAGTCCCTCATTGATTCGGTTTTACTACCAGAGATGACCCCTAAAAATGTACGAAGACATTGAAGACAATGGTGGTTTATGAAGATATTCATATTGAAGACAATGACATGAGAAGACTCCCTATGAAGCATTTGAAACTCGAAGACCTAGATCCTTCGTAGTTTTATTTCATTCATGTTGTGTCATAGGAACCACCGTACTGTTAAGTGGGGTCGAAGAGAACCAGTCAGAATGACTGAAGTGATGCCTAATTCAAATCCTATGTCTTCGAGCGAAGCCTATGAGAGAAAATCTTGTCCAGAGTCAGACAAGTCAGCTTTACTTGTAGCCCAAGTAAAGTTGCCGTGTGAGTTCGAAATCCGACCGTTGGTACACGTGTCAGTTCCTTAGTGACCCAGGGTCATTTCGGACAGATCAGGTCGGGTTGCCAAGTGGCTATAAATAGTCCACCCCCCACAACCTTAAACGGTTGGCTGCTCAGATTTCAGTGCACGGCTTTTGTCGTTTGAGAGCAACCCACCTCGAAGCCTTTGAAAGAAAAATTCCCAGTGAGGAGAAAAGCCCTAACCACCCAGAGCCAGAGTAAATTGGGCATCACTTAAGTCTTCGTGTCTGTGTGATTTGAAGACTTATTACACTTGAGGACTGTGCATCCTCCAGATGGTTAGGCGTCGCGTTCTGAGCATCCAAGAGAAATTGTGGATTGTCAGTGAACGAAGTCTGTGAAGGTTTGGGAGTCTACCTTGAAGAATTACCTGAGTGATTGGGCGAGGTCTGTGTGACCTTAGCTCAAGGAGAAAACGGTGAGGACTGGGTGTCTTGGACTAAGTGTCCTTGACTGGGTGTCCGGGACTGTGTGTCCTTTGGTTTAAATACCTAGCCGCTCCAACCAGACGTACAGTTGTCACAGCAACTGGAACTGGTCCAAAAAATCATTGTCTTCAACGTGTCACTGGTTTCATCTTCACTTCCTTTCGCTTACAGTTATTCATTGTGAAGCCATTGCATGCTTGCTTTATCTTTTGTCTTCACAACATGAATGTATGATCTGTTCGGCTTCATAACTTCTTCCTACCTGATCCTTATTACACTGAAGCTGTTTGTCATTGCGCTTTCACTCTATTGAATACATGACCATGGCTGGCCTAGTGTAATCTAACTTCCGCTGCATAGTAATAGGCATGATCTTCACTGTTTGTCTTCACAACTCTCACGTTTTGAAGACTTTCATAAAAATC
>NC_057797.1:2647568-2651834 GCF_018294505.1 Triticum aestivum
AGCTTTCACCCCTTCAAAGAATTTCTTCACTTCTTCTCGCGCGATCTCGGCGTTCTCCTCCTGGGTCCTCTCGTATGGTAACTTCTCTGGAGTCTTCAGAGAAGGACCGAATCTGTATGTCCTCCCGCCTCTGGTTGTACTGCTAGACGCCGACCGAGCAGACGTAGCGGTTCTCTTCTTTACTTGCTTAAACGGCGGAGGAGAAGGACTACGACGCGCCGGAGCAGCTGGAGCGGCGGCAGGTCTCTTCCGCCCTTGCTGACGAGGCGGAGAAGGAGGAGGCTGGCTGCTCGGGCGCGTCGGCGCAGGCGGAGAAGGAGGCGGAGTGCCGCCGCGCGCCGGAGAAGGAGCCGGCCGAGGGCCCTGATCGTCACTCGCCGGAGGAGGAGGAGGCGGTGGAGGCGGAGTGCCCTGACTCGCGGAGGAGGAGGAGGAGGCGGTGGCGTCCAGTTCGGAAGGTTGATGAGCTCCTTCCGCCATAGGCATGGAGTCTTCAGAGCAGACCCCAGCCGAGTGTCCCCTTCACCGGTAGGGTGGTCAAGCTAGAGTTCCTCAAATCCCTCCGTTATCTCATCCACCATCACCCTAGCATATCCTTCTGGAATCGGCCGGCAGTGAAAAGTTGCGCCGGGTTCAGTAGGAAAAACAGAGCCAATAGCCGCCTTGACCTTCAAATTCATCCATTGCGTCATAAGGTGGCAATTTTGAGACTCCGTTATAGCATCCACGGGATAGCTGGCAGGAGCCGTCAAGGCATGCTCCGGCTGAAGCAGCTCGGTGGAAGCCACGCTGCTTCTGCGCTGAGATGGCGGGGTAGCTTCGGGGGAGGCTTCGGCAGTACGTTTGCTGTGATTTGCTTCTCGTTCCTCTATCGCGTCCACCCTTGCTTTCAGCGCCTGCATTTGGGTCTGCTGCACTTTTTTCCTCCTCTCATGGGATTTGTAACCGCCTGCGTCCGGAAACCCAACCTTCCACGGAACGGAGCCTGGTGTGCCTCGTGTTCGTCCAGGGTGCTCAGGATTCCCGAGGGCCATTGTGAGCTCGTCGTTCTCTCTGTCTGGAAAGAACGTCCCTTCATGCGCTGCTTCGATATACTGCTTAAGCTTACTGACTGGTATGTCCATTTGATCGTTCGTCCAAATGCACTTCCCTGTTTTAGGGTCCAGGGTTCCGCCAGCCCCGAAGAACCAAGTCCGGCAACGGTCTGGCCAGTTATTTGTCTCTGGTTCGATCCCTTTATGAACCAGATCATTCTCACTCTTGGACCACTTAGGCCGGGCTACGAGGTAGCCACCTGACCCCGTGCGATGGTGAAGCTTCTTCTTCGCAACATTTTGCTTGTTTGTCGCCGACATCTTCTTACTCTTTTCTGATGTCCTGTGGGCCACAAATGCGGGCCAGTGATCTCTGATCTTCTCATATCTGCCTTGAATTCTGGTGTCTCATTATTTTCGACAAACTTATTCAGCTCTTTCTTCCACCTCCTGAATAGTTCTGCCATCCTCTTCAGAGCAAAAGACTTGATTAATTTCTCTTTAACTGGGTTCTCTGGATTATCCTCAGGCGGTAGGGTGAAATTTGACTTCAGCTCAGTCCAGAGATCATTTTTCTGCATATCATTGACATAAGACACCTCAGGGTCTTCTGTAGCTGGCTTAAACCATTGCTGGATGCTTATCGGGATCTTGTCCCTAACCAGAACCCCGCACTGAGCAACAAATGCACTCTTTGTCCGGAGGGGTTCAATAGGTTGGCCGTCGGGCGCGATTGCTATGATCTCAAACTTTTCATCCGAGCTCAACTTTTTCTTCGGGCCTCGTCTCTTTACCGAAGTTGTGCTCGATTCGGAGGGCTAGAAAAAAGAACAAAGACTTAATTAATATGTGTACATACCAAAACAATGAATGCATCAATCAGCTAGTCAGCATAGGCTTAACTAATATATATACCTGGCCGGACTCGGTTCGGTCACCGGAGGCGTCATCACGGTCTCCTTCTTGCACCGGCATTGGGTCACCGGAGCCGTCCTCATGTTCTTCTTCTTGCACCAGCATTAGGTCACCGTAGCCAGCTTGTTCACCCTCTCCTTCCAGACCATCGGTTTCGTTGAGAAACAACGAGATGGCATCACTTCCTTCTGCGATTATGTCCCTCAACAACGCTTCTTTTGTTGCTTCGTCTAGGGCGGTGTCCATAGTTTCTACACATATTTACAACATGGCAATTATTATTCAAACATGACAGATGGATATATTAGTGCCAAACGTAGAACTAGCTACCTAATCATAGTAAGCTATCGGGAGGGGGTATATATCGACAACGACGACACTACATCATGTTCTAGAGGATCGCCGAGGGGTCGGGAGGTTGCCTAGTGTCAAAGGATTCAACAAAACCATGTCTTCATCATTAGGCGAAAGTAACATGTGCATGATGGTACGAAGCTCTTCAAAGTTGTTCTGGAACGGAGTCCCAGATAGGATAATTCGCTTTTTGGTACAAAGTTCAGCAAGAGCCTTCTAAATATCGCTATTTGGAAGGCCTTTGCTGAATTCGTACCAAAAAGCGGATTATTCTATCCGGGACTCCATTCCAGAATAACTTTGCAGAACTTCATACCAACATGCCCTGGTTACTTCCGGCTAATGATGAAGGCATGGATTTCTTCAATACTTTTACACTAGGAAACCTCTCTCTACTTCCGGCTAATAAGAATAAGAAGGAGAAGAAGAAGAAGAAAAGAAGAAAAAAAAGAGGAGAAGAAGAAAGGAATAGTGGAGAAGAAGAGAAAATAGAATATATTCTATTTTCTCTTCTTCTCCACTATTCCTTTCTTCTTCTCCTCTTCTTTTTCTTCTTTTTTCTTCTTCTTATTTATTTCTCCTCTTCTTTTCGGTAGAGGAAACCCTAAATAGCTAGCAAGTATCATGGGTGTGAGATACATGTGGCCTTCGGTGTCGGACACTACATCCACGTCCCACAAGTGACGTGGGCGTCGAAGCCCGCGCCACTTGTGGGATGTGGGTGTAGTGTCCGACACCGACGGTATATGTATCTCACACCGACGATACTTTCTATTTAGGGTTTCTCCTCTACCGCTCCTCGACCTCTCGACGACCCTCGTTCCCGATAAAATAAAGAGGAAGAAGAAGAAGAAAAAAGAAGAAAAGAAAGAATAGAGGAGAAGACTTCCTCTTCTTCCTCTCCTCTTCTTCTCCCTCTTCTTCCCCTTCTTTTTTCTTCTTCTTATTTATTTCTCCTCTTCTTCCTCTCCTCATCTTCTTCTTATTTAGTTCTCTCGACCCCTCATCCCTCTCTCGACCCCTCGATGACCCTCGTCCCTGATAACAAATTTTTTCTCCCCTCGACACCTCTCGACCTCTCGTCCCACTCTCGACCCCTCATCATCATCTATCACCCCCCTCGTTTTCTTTAGCATATATCCATGAACAAAATTGAGGAGAAGATCGAAGAAAAAAAAGAAGCCTTCCTCTTCTTATTTTCCTTTCCAAACTCCTTCCTTTTCTTCTTCTTCTTCTTCCTTCTTCCTCTTTTCTTCCTTTTCCTTATTTTACTTTTTCCTCAACACTAACCTAAAATCGATATCTACTAATTAACAACCTAAATAAAAAAATGAATACATATATGAAAAAAAACATCATATAAAAAAACATTTTTGACATATTTAGCATATTCTGATCCATAGTTCAAAATTTTCAAATTTCATTCAAATTAAATTTGAATCGGATTCAAATAACTTGTTGAAAACCTATTCTAAACCTCTCCAAAAATTCTGAAATTTTGCCATCGCCTTTGTCTTGCATCAGTACCTCACCACAATTTTTTTTTAAATTCCAAAAATGCCCAAAGCCATCTAGTATTTCATCAAACACCTTCTATATGGACAAAAAAATTCCTCCTGTTCCAAAAAATTCAGAAAAGTGGACAGCGCGTTGCTGCTGCTCCACTTCTCCTCTCCTCTACTTCTCCTCGGGCGCTCGGGGCCGGCGGAGCAGGGGCGGAGCAAGGGCGCAGGGGCGGAGCCGGGGCGCTCGGGCGGCGGCGACCATGGAGCAGGGGCGGAGCAAGGGCGCTCGGGCGGCGCAAGAGTGGCACTCGAGAGGGTGGCTCACTTTGAGGGGGGCGGCGACGGCTGGAGTCTGGCGACGAGGACGGCGGGCTCGGGGCGGCACGCGGTGACGTTGACGGTAGCCGGGGCGGCGGGCGTCGTGCAAGGGGCCGGCGCGGGCGACGGCGAGGGCGGGA
>NC_057797.1:2652553-2653086 GCF_018294505.1 Triticum aestivum
ACTAAAGGGGGGCAATGGTCACGGCTGGTGCCACCAACCGGGACCAATGCCCCCTTTAGTCCCGGTTGGTGCCACCAACCGGGACCAATGCCCTTGTGCCGCCAGCGCCCAAAAGTTTAGTCCCACATCGCTAGCTGAAGGGCGCCGGCACTGGTTTATAAGCTCTGCTGCCTCCTCCCTCTCGAACTCCTCTGAACAGCAGGCCTATGGGCCTAATTTGACACTGCTTTGCCTGTGGGCCTATTGAGCCTTCTGCGGGCCTGAATTCTGGCCCATGTAGGGTTTCTAGTCGTATTCAGGCCGTGGAGGCCGAGTAGGTGGCATTTTTTTGGTTTTTTCTTTTTTATTTCTATATATTTTTTGGTTTTTTATTTTTTTATTTCTACTTAAAACTAAATACTTACAGTTTTTTAGTGATTTTTCTTTTTGCTTTTAGGTCACAAAAATTATAAACTTTCTGTTAGTGCCATTAGTTTTAAATTTTAAATAGTTTAAATTTGAATTTTTAAAAATTTGTGTGAATCACTAGTTTA
>NC_057797.1:2653449-2660820 GCF_018294505.1 Triticum aestivum
TCTGAAAAGGTTGAAAGTTGGCATGGTCTCATCATTTCACCCACATAGCATGTTCCAAAAAGTAGAGAGGGTTACGACAAAAACTTGATGCACTTCGTGTACAAAATGGACAATCACTTTCGAAGTATCAAAGTTTCGAACCATAAGACATGAAAGCATTTCAAATGAACTCTAAAAAAGTTGAAAGTTGGGATGGTATCATAATTTCACCCACATAGCATTTGCTTATTGCGGGAGAAAGTCTTCACTTTTTCTTCGCTTGTGTCATTTGCTTATTGCGCCGTAACCATGGATAATCTTCATTGTTTATCAGGATGCTTGGGTCAGCCTTGACATTGAAGGGAGGAATTTCATGAAACTTTTCATAATCTTCAGACATGTCTGTCTTGCCGTCCACTCCCAGGATGTCCCTTTTTCCTGAAAGAACTATGTGGCGCTTTGGCTCATCGTATGATATTTTCGCTTCCTTATCTTTTCTTTTTCTCGGTTTGGTAGACATGTCCTTCACATAGATAACCTGTGCCACATCATTGGCTAGGACGAACGGTTCGTCAGTGTACCCAAGATTTTTCAGATCCACTGTTGTCATTCCGTACTGTGGGTCTACCTGTACCCCGCCGCCTAACAGATTGACCCATTTGCACTTAAACAAAGGGACCTTAAAATCAGGTCCGTAGTCAAGTTCCCATATGTCCACTATGTAACCATAATATGTGTCCTTTCCGCTCTCGGTTGCTGCATCAAAGCGGACACCGCTGTTTTGGTTGGTGCTCTTTTGATCTTGGGCGATCGTGTAAAATGTATTCCCATTTATCTCGTATCCTTTGTAAGTCAATACAGTCAAAGATGGTCCCCTGGACAACAAGTACAACTCATCACAAACAGTGTTGTCACCTCTGAGACATGTTTCCAACCAACTGCTGAAAGTCCTGATGTGTTCACATGTAATCCAGTCGTCGCACTGCTCCGGGTGTTTGGAGCGTAGACTGTTCTTGTGTTCATCGACATACGGGGTCACCAAGGTAGAGTTCTGTAGAACTGTGTAGTGTGCTTGAGACCAAGAATATCCGTCCCTGCATATTATTGAGTCTCTTCCCAGAGTGCCTTTTCCAGTCAGTCTCCCCTCATACCGCGATTTAGGGAGACCTATCTTGTTAAGGCCAGGAATGAAGTCAACACAAAACCCGATAACATCCTCTGTTTGATGGCCCATGGAGATGCTTCCTTCTGGCCTAGCGCAGTTACGGACATATTTCTTTAGCACTCCCATGAACCTCTCAAAAGGGAACATATTGTGTAGAAATACGGGCCCCAGGATGACAATCTCGTCGACTAGACGAACTAGGACGTGCGTCATGATATTGAAGAAGGATGGTGGGAACACCAGCTCGAAACTGACAAGACATTACGCCACATCACTTCTTAGCCTTGGTACGATTTCTGGATCGATCACCTTCTGAGAGATTGCATTGAGGAATGCACATAGCTTCACAATGGCTAATCGAACGTTTTCTGGTAGAAGCCCCCTCAATGCAACCGGAATCAGTTGTGTCATAATCACGTGGCAGTCATGAGACTTTAGGTTCTGAAACTTTTTCTCTGGCATATTTATTATTCCCTTTATATTCGACGAGAAGCCAGTCGTGACCTTCATACTGAGCAGGCATTCAAAGAAGATTTCTTTCTCTTCTTTCGTAAGAGCGTAGCTGGCAGGACCTTTATACTGCTTTGGAGGCATGCCGTCTTTTTCGTGCAAACGTTGCAGGTCCTCTCGTGCCTCGGGTGTATCTTTTGTCTTCCCATACACGCCCAAGAAGCCTAGCAGGTTCACGCAAAGGTTCTTCGTCACGTGCATCACGTCGATTGAGGAGCAGACCTCTAGGTCTTTCCAGTAGGGTAGGTCCCAAAATATAGATTTCTTCTTCCACATGGGTGCGTGTCCCTCAGCGTCATTCGGAACAGCTAGTCCACCGGGACCCTTTCCGAAGATTACTTAGTGTAAATCATTGACCATAGCAAGCACGTGAACACCGGTGCGCATGGCGGGCTTCTTCCGGTGATCTGCCTCGCCTTTGAAATGCTTGCCTTTCTTTCGACATTGATGGTTGGTCGGAAGAAATCGACGATGGCCCAGGTACACATTCTTCCTACATTTGTCCAGGTATATACTTTCAGTGTCCTCTAAACAGTGCGTGCATGCGTGGTATCCTTTGTTTGTCTGTCCTGAAAGGTTACTGAGAGCGGGCCAATCGTTGATGGTCACGAATAGCAATGCCTTAAGGTTAAATTCCTCCTGTCTGTGCTCATCCCACGTACGTACACCGTTTCCATTCCAAAAGTTCTTCAACTAATGGCCTTAGGTACACATCAATTTCGTTGCCGGGTTGCTTAGGGCCTTGGATGAGAACTGGCATCATAATGAACTTCCGCTTCATGCACATCCAAGGAGGAAGGTTATACATACATAGAGTCACGGGCCAGGTGTTGTGATTGCTGCTCTGCTCCCCGAAAGGATTAATGCCATCCGCGCTTAAAGCAAACCATACATTCCTTGGGTCCTTTGCAAACTCATCCCAGTACTTTCTCTTGATTTTTCTCCACTGCAACCCGTCAGCGGGTGCTCTCAACTTCCCATCTTTCTTTCGGTTCTCACTGTGCCATCGCATCAACTTGGCATGCTCTTCGTTTCTGAACAGACGTTTCAACCGTGGTATTATAGGAGCATACCACATCACCTTCGCAGGAACCCTCTTCCTGAGGGGCTCGCCGTCAACATCACCAGGGTCATCTCGTCTGATCTTATACCGCAACGCACCGCATACCGGGCATGCGTTCAGATCCTTGTATGCACCACGGTAGAGGATGCAGTCATTATGGCATGCATGTATCTTCTCCACCTCCAATCCTAGAGGGCATACGACCTTCTTTGCTGCGTATGTACTGTCGGGCAATTCGTTATCGTTTGGAAGCTTCTTCTTCAATATTTTCAGTAGCTTCTCAAATCCTTTGTCAGCCACAGCATTCTCTGCCTTCCACTGCAGCAATTCCAGTACGGTACCGAGCTTTGTGTTGCCATCTTCGCAATTGGGGTATAACCCTTTTTTGTGATCCTCTAACATGCGATCGAACTTCAGCTTCTCCTTTTGACTAATGCATTGCGTCCTTGCATCGACAATGACCCGGCGGAGATCATCATCATCGGGCACATCGTCTGGTTCCTCTTGATCTTCAGCAGCTTCACCCGTGGCAGCATCATTGGGCACATCGTCTGGTTCCTCTTGATCTTCACCAGCTCCCCCCGTTGCAGCATCACCGTATTCAGGGGGCACATAGTTGTCATCGTACTCTACTTCTTCGCCGTCTTCCATCATAACCCCTATTTCTCCGTGCCTCGTCCAAACATTATAGTGTGGCATGAAACCCTTGTAAAGCAGGTGGGAGTGAAGGATTTTCTGGTTAGAGTAAGACCTCGTATTCCCACATTCAGTGCATGGACAACACATCAAACCATTCTGCTTGTTTGCCTCAGCCGCATCGAGAAACTCATGCACGCCCTTAATGTACTAGCGGGTGTGTCTGTCACCGTACATCCATTGCCGGTTCATCTGCGTGCATTATATATAATTAAGTGTCCAAATTAATAGAAGTTCATCATCACATTAAAACCAAAGTGCATACATAGTTCTCATCTAACAACATATAGCTCTCCAGAGCATCTAATTAATTAAACCATACATTGAAACTATGTAAAACATTTCAATGCGAAAACAAATGCGATCATAATCGCAACCAAGGTAACAATTGATCCAACGGCATAATGATACCAAGCCTCGGTATGAATGGCATATTTTCTAATCTTTCTAATCTTCAAGCGCATTGCATCCATCTTGATCTTGTGATCATCGACGACATCCGCAACATGCAACTC
The DNA here is from genome assembly GCF_018294505.1 of Triticum aestivum. Lineage (NCBI taxonomy): Eukaryota > Viridiplantae > Streptophyta > Magnoliopsida > Poales > Poaceae > Triticum > Triticum aestivum. The sequence continues at coordinate 2,657,378 of NC_057797.1, forward strand.
CAATATCATCTTCTCCTCCTCAATTTTTTTTATTTTTTCCTTCAACAAATTGTTTTCTTCTTCAACTAAATTTAACCTCTCGACAATAGGGTCGGTTGGCATTTCCGATTCACATACATCCTAGATAAATAAAATCTATGTCACGTTGGTCGGCATAATTTTCATAAACAATAAATGAACCAATAGTTATGAAGATAATATACATACCAAATCCGAATCATAGACAGGACGAGGGCCGACGGGGGCGGATACCAAAACCATCGCACTATATAAGATGCAATAATAAATGTAAGAAAATGATACAAGTATCTATCTAAACAGACAAGTAAGAATATTTTTCCTTTCAGAAAGAAGATAAGAACAAGAGGCTCACCACGGTGGTGTCGGTGATGAGATCAGCGCGGGTGATCGACGGCGGTGAAGACGGGGACGGGGCGTGACGGACCGCTAAATCTAGATAAATCTCGAGGAAAATGGAGCTTGGAGGTCGAGCTTCGAGAGGAGAAAGTTTAAGTAGTGTGGCTCGGGCATTCCATCGAACACCTCATGTGCATAGGAGGTGAGCTAAAGCACCACAAACCCCTCCCCTCGCCGGCCTGAGAAAAACAGAGCACTGGAGTGCTCTGCTCGCGGGCGAGGGTATATATAGGCACCTCATTGGTCCCGGTTTGTGGCAAGAACCGGGACTAAAGGGGAGCCTTTGGTCCCGGTTCAGGCCACCAACCGGGACCAATGGTGGTGGGCCAGGAGCGAGGCCCATTGGTCCCGGTTCGTTCCACCAATCGGGACCAAAAGGTCCAGACGAACCGGGACCAATGGCCCATGTGGCCCGGCCGGCCCCCTAGGCTCACGAACCGGGACCAATGCCCACATTAGTCCCGGTTCTACACTGAACCGGGACTAATGGGCTGAGCCGGCCTGGACCATAGCCCTGTTTTCTACTAGTGGTTGTTCCCTTTGTCGTCGGTATGTTACTTGCCCGAGATTCGATCATCGGTATCCAATACCTAGTTCAATCTCGTTACCGGCAAGTCTCTTTACTCGTTCCGTAATACATCATCTCACAACTAACATATTAGTTGCAATGCTTGCAAGGCTTATGTGATGTGCATTACCGAGAGGGCCCAGAGATACCTCTCCGACAATCGGAGTGACAAATCCTAATCTCGAAATACGCCAACCCAACATGTACCTTTGGAGACACCTGTAATGCTCCTTTATAATCACCTAGTTACGTTGTGACGTTTGGTAGCACCCAAAGTGTTCCTCCGGTAAACGGGAGTTGCATAATCTCATAGTCATAGGAACATGTATAAGTCATGAAGAAAGCAATAGCAACATACTAAACGATCGGGTGCTAAGCTAATGGAATGGGTCATGTCAATCAGATCATTCACCTAATGATGTGATCCCGTTAATCAAATAACAACTCTTTGTCCATGGTTAGGAAACATAACCATCTTTGATTAACGAGCTAGTCAAGTAGAGGCATACTAGTGACACTCTGTTAGTCTATGTATTCACACATGTATTATGTTTCCGGTTAATACAATTCTAGCATGAATAATAAACATTTATCATGATATAAGGAAATAAATAATAACTTTATTATTGCCTCTAGGGCATATTTCCTTCAGAAAAAAATTGCCCAGCTCGGCGAACAAGCGAAGCAATCGTGCCCCCCGCTCAAGGTGCCTAGCGATATCGTCGATCCGAGGATGGTGCCCGGTTATAGCAATCTTGAAGATTACCTGCCTGACGATGTACATTATGATCCCATGGAGGTGCAGATACACAGATACGAGTACGGGAAGCCTCTCGTCAAAGATGAAAAATCTCTATCAACGATGATGCAAAGATTGCATGATTGGTACTTGAAAATCTGCAAAGAATCTGGGGGGAGGAGTACTTTGTATGCGAGAGTTAAGCCAGAGCATGACCTCGTTGGAATTGAACTGTTGCCTATTCCATTTGAGGAGTTCTATCAGTTTTTCAATCAATTGGCCCTCGATAAAGCAACGGTCACCTGCTACTGTCTGTAAGTACTACTACTTCTGTCATTAAGTCTCTCTATATAGCTCAGCTCTTTCATTGCATGTATTTATAATTATCCTCACTATATTATGCAGATTGAAGATCGCCGAATTGAAGCAAAGACAAATTGGTGATATTGGGTTCGTTAACACATATCTCATAGATGCAACTGAGGTTGAACATCGTCCCGAAGATACCGAGGCCAACTTGCTACGATCATTCAAAAGAAATGAACACAAAGATATAATACTCTTTCCTTACAACTTCAAGTGAGTTTTACTGTCTTGTGCATATTCGGTTTCCCTTATATATTAGTCCAGGTTATAGTAATGTAATTGATGAGTTATGCATGCGTGCGCAGGTTCCACTATATTCTCCTAGAGATTAGGCTTGAGCAGGGAGTAGTAACTGTCTTGGACTCTAGACAAAAAGATCCCCAGGAGTATGCGTACATGACTGAAATCCTCAAGAAGTAAGTTAAATCGATCATTATCCACCATATCAGCAACTTTGTTCATTTCCTGATATCAAGTAATTGTTTTCTTTGTCCGGCAGGTTTTGGAGAAAATTCACCAGAAAAGCTCCGGGACTGCCGAAGGAGCTGCAATTTAGACACCCGAAAGTAAGTACTATAGTAGCATGTTCCGCGCATCTCCTAGTGATTCAAGTGCTAGTTTCATCAATACCATTTGGCATTCTTGCTTATCAGTTTGATTGACCTCTATTTCTTATAAAGTGGTTGTGGCAGGAACAAGGGAATGATTTCTGTGGATACTACGTCTGCGAGTCCATCCGCCACACGACCTGTGAGCGAGGCGGGTACTCTGACGAACAATATGAAGTGCGTAAATAACAATATTCACAATTTTATTTTATTACCATCATTTGTGTTGAGTTTCATTCATTCATATATATATATATATGTGTGTATTGACCCCCTTCTTCAAATTAGATGTTGCGGATGCGGAATGAACTCCTAGCACCAGATCGCATGCGAGCAATTCAAGAGGAATTGGCGGCATTCTTTCTTGACCACGTGATCGCTGAAGACGGAGAATACTATGTGGAGCATGCGTCCATAATTTAGGAGATTATATTTGTAAGAGATAATTATTGTATATATGTAGCCGGTAGTGTCGGACGATAGATATACGAGAACTTGTTGTTCGACCAATCTCTCGGAGAAGGAGAGGTGGTCGATATCACTTCTCTCTGTATGCATATATGTTCATGACGATCTTCTGTTTCCTTCATTTGCTTACTAGCTAGCTAGCGTGTCTAGTCCTCTCTATACGTATGTATAGTACGTAGCGTCGACCAAGCACGAACATAAGAGAGGATACTTCTCTCTATTAATTAGCTATCTAACACAATATATGAAATACCTAAATTAACCCCCAAAACCCCCA
>NC_057797.1:2661011-2666445 GCF_018294505.1 Triticum aestivum
CCCTTCAAAAAAAACAAAAACCCCAGCCACAGAAATGCTGACGCGTGGAGGCCTATTGGTCCCGGTTGGTGCCACCAACCGGGACCAAAGGCCCTCCTGCCTGGGCTCAGCGCGCAGGCCACGTGGAGGCCCATCTGTCCCGGTTCTGGTTAGATCCGGGACAAAAGGGTCAGGGCATTAGTAACGACCCTTTAGTCCCGGTTCTGGAACCGGGACAAAAGGCCCTTATGAACCGGGACAATAGGCCCATTTTCTACTAGTGACAGAGGACTGCAAAGTCCTTTGGTGATGATTTCATTGTGTACCTCGTGGATGACACACTCAGGACTATTTCAGAAGCCTATGCATCTCCTGATGCTGACTACTGGAAGGAAGCTGTACGTAGCGAGATTGATTCCATCTTAGCTAACGGTACCTGGGAGATCACTAACCGTCCTTACGGGTGCAAACCTGTAGGATGTAAGTGGGTGTTCAAGAAGAAACTTAGACCTGATGGTATGATTGAAAAGTACAAGGCACGGCTTGTGGCCAAGGGTTATACCCAGAAAGAAGGTGAAGACTTCTTTGATACTTACTCACCCGTGGCTAGACTGACCACAATTCGGGTACTACTATCACTAGCTGCCTCACATGGTCTTCTCGTTCATCAAATGGACGTTAAGACGGCTTTCCTCAATGGAGAGTTGAAGGAGGAAATTTACATGGATCAGCCAGATGGTTTTGTAGTACCTGGTCAGGAAGGAAAGGTGTGCAAGTTATTAAAGTCTTTATATGGCCTTAAACAAGCTCCTAAGGAGTGGCATGAGAAGTTCGAAAGAACATTAACTGCTGTCGGCTTTGTAGTAAACGATGGTGACAAGTGTGTGTACTATCGCTATGGTTGGGGCGAAGGAGTTATTCTTTGTCTGTATGTCGATGACATATTGATCTTCGGAACCAAACTTGATTTAATCAAGGAGGTTAAGGATTTCTTATCTCGCTGTTTTGAGATGAAGGATCTAGGAGTAGCTGATGTTATCTTAAACATCAAGCTGTTGAGAGATGAGAATGGTGGGATCACACTGCTTCAGTCTCACTATGTGGAAAAGGTCTTGAGTCGTTTTGGGTATAGCGACTGCACACCTTCTCCAACTCCTTATGATGCTAGTGTGTTGCTTCAAAAGAATCGACGGATTGCTAGAGATCAACTGAGGTATTCTCAGATTATTGGCTCGCTTATGTATTTGGCGAGTGCCACGAGGCCTGACATCTCTTTTGCTGTGAGCAAGCTGAGTCGGTTTGTGTCAAAACTGGGAGATGATAATTGGCATGCGCTTGAGAGAGTTATGCGCTATTTGAAAGGCACCGCGAGCTATGGGATTCACTACACCGGGTATCCAAGGGTACTGGAGGGTTATAGTGACTCAAACTAGATATCTGATGCTGATGAGATAAAGGCCACAAGTGGTTATGTTTTTACACTTGGTGGTGGCGCTGTTTCTTGGAAGTCTTGCAAGCAGACCATCTTAACAAGGTCAACTATGGAAGCATAACTCACAACATTAGACACTGCCACTGTTGAAGCAGAGTGGCTTCATGAACTCTTGATGGACTTACCTATGGTTGAAAAACCAATACCCCCTATCCTCATGAACTGTGATAATCAAACTGTGATCGTCAAGATAAACAGTTCGAAGGACAATATGAAGTCCTCAAGATATGTGAAGAGGAGACTAAAATCTGTTAGAAAATTGAGGAACTCCGGAGTTATTACGTTGGATTATATCCAAACGTCGAAAGACTTGGCAGATCCCTTCACAAAGGGTCTATCACGTAATGTGATAGATAATGCATCGATGGAGATGGGTTTGAGACCCACCGCATGAGTTGTCCATAGTGGTAACCCACTCTATGTGATCGGAGATCCCGTGAAGTAGAAGTGGGTGACAAGCTGTTGGTCAGCTGGGAGGAGAGTATCCCTATATTAACTATCCCACTCCATGAAGATGCAATACTCTCCTGATCTGCATGGCAGGTTGATACTTATCTTAATGTGTTTCAAGTGGCTTATTCGGGTAAGCAGAGATGTTGTCCTGCAGAACATCTTTTGAGGAACACACCTATATGAATTTGACTGTTAACGTCGCAGTCTGTGAGAATTGGAAGTTCTCTAATAAATTCATGAAAAGGCCCTGGAGTACAACGTATACGCTCCACCCACGGGGAAGCCTTGCGGCAGCCCAGTATTGGTCAAGAATTTATGTGAAACTAGTCTCGCAGAAAACTTGTAGTTCAAGGCATAGTCCACTATTCAAGTTGCGATCTAGTGTAGCATAAATCTCTAAGTGGAAGTTCAACTTCACAGTCTCCACTAAACACCGGTATGTAAACAATGTTTTGGAACTAAATGATGAGATGTGCCAATGAGACTTTGTGGGGGATTGTTGGAATTTTGCTAGTAGGCCTTTGGCCCAAAGCCCAACTAAAATTCTGAAATTCTCTTGCCCATTCATGCACACATGTGAGTGGAGTGAGTGATACTAAAGTTTAGTCCCACCCCGGAAGTTGAGAGAGAGTTGCACATCTTTATAAGGTGAGCTCTTCTACCACTTGTATGAGCATGAGAAGAGGAGACCTACACGCGGGCTCCTCCTCCTCGCTCGCCTCGTCACGACGCGACGTGACGCGACGCGGGTTGTGGGATTGAGCCGAGCCGAGGACAGAGCTATGCACGTTTTCTATATTTTTGCTGCTCGGAAAAAATTAATAAGTCATTAGTTAATAATTAACGGACGCGTTAATTACTGAACCGTTTCCGATTCTTTTGGATCGTGACGACTCGGACGTGGGGTTTACTCCCACGACCTACCCGGCCCGCACTATATAGTCAGGCAGATGTCTACCCTAGCCGCAGCCTCTTCGTATGGTTTCTCACCACCGTTCCAGATCATTGCGCCGCCAAGCAAGTCTTCTCCATCCCTCCTTTCGGCGTGCACCGGGAGAAGGGACAGCAGGCCTCCGGAACTCCGCCTCTCGTGATCCTGTACGGGAGAGGGGCGATCAGGTTTTTGGGGAGCACACTCGCGCGACTGCTGGTAGCGATGACTTCGCGAACGACGACTTCTTCTCCGACCTCGGCAACCTCATCCTCGACGACATGGGCGACAACGTCAACGCCGGCGGTGCTGCTCCCGCTGCACCGTATGTGATTCTATCATTCCTGTTCGAGATCGTGGTAGAATTCATGTTTCTAGTATGTGCCCTAGATGTGATCTGTTCATCTGCTATGCTAGTTCGCATGATTAGTTTAATCTCTGCTAGTGTAGTCATGATTTATCTTCTTTTTATTCGGATTAAATCTCGTAGTAATTTGCTCTATTTTCAACACGTGCAAGGTGGCACAAGGCTCAAGTTTGTGAGTCCTAATTAACAACCACTGGGAATCCAGTCGGCCTGTGCCGCTATGCCTGTTGCTGATGCCCGGGCACAAGGATCAGAATTGGTTTGGCTGCTGCATAAGCAAGAGAATGGGCACCTGTAGTATCTAGGTCTGTACTGATAAACTGCTAGAGAACTGAAGGAGCATCACTAGCTCAGGCCGGACGAGCCAGCGATATGCTTGAGCCAAAGATGTGTATGTGCATCTACACATTGCCACCACCGGATCTGATCAACCGAACTAATTGCAAATCCAAGTGTAAAATAAAGACTAGGCTCCGGGTCTGGCGCTGGTGGTGTTGCGGTCTTCAAGGCGATGGCCGGCACAAGGGCATGCCATCAGAACGAGCTTGGTAAGCATGCGTTAAAAGACAGGAACCTAGGCTCGAGTTGATCATATTATAGTACTTGAATTGGTTCCTGCAAGGCCCAGCTTTACTCGTTTCAAGCTCAAGCTCGTCTCTTGATGTATGGTGGCCATTACTTACTTAATTTATGGGGACGCGCTGTATTCCACTGGAGGCAAACAAGCGTGCGTGCACGCGGTCGGCAACTGAGTCTGAGTGGTTGGTTGGTGACCATGGTGCTCGAGCTAGCGGAAGGAACCTGCTAGGACGCACCGAGAGAGACGGACAATAGGACGGAGAACAGCTGCGATTCCAGTGAAGCAAACAAGTGTGCGTGCACGCGGTAGCCAAGTGGGTGACCATGGTGCTCGAGCTAGGAAGGTCGCCATGGAACCTGGCCTGGTGGGAATAAACGCAAGCACCTGGAGAGCAGGGCGCGGGCAGAGCAGATGAGTGCTGACCCTGCTGGTGAGTGGCGGTTGCTTCCAGCTCCAGCTCCAGCGGACGGAGGAGAGGGCGGCGGGGGCGACCATGCCGGCATGGGAGCGGAGCAGCTTGAAGTCCTTGCCCGCCGTTGGACGTCTCCTCGCCGTCGCCGTCGCCGTCGTGGTCGGGAGCAGAGCAGAGCGGTGCTGTTCAAGGAGCAATGCTACATCGTACAAAAGAATACATGCTTTTACATAAAGGTGGGTTTTGATTAGACATTAAGGGAGAGAAGGGGCCCACCATATAAAAGTCAGGGTGGAGAGGTTAGTTAGTTTGAAAAGCCTAGTCAGCTTGTAAAAGCATGTAAACCTTTGTATTTTTAACATTGTTGCTGTTTAAGGACCGGGCTACACTAGTAGCATCCTCATCAGAACTGGAAAGGAAAAAAGCCAATAGTATCCACAGAAGGAAAAAAATTAACACGACTTCCTTACATTTCTTCGGGAAAAAACTCAAAAAACATGAGTGCATCCATTTGCAGGTGCCACTACTCCCTCTGTTTCTAAATATAATCCTTTTTTATAGATTTTAATATGGACTACTCTAAAATACATCTATGTATATTTATATGTAGTTTATATTGAAATATCTAAAAAGATGATTATATTTAAAAACGACGGAAGTAGATAACACCTCGCACGTTATCGTCGAGAAACTAGTATACCAAATTGTAAAAACTCACCATGTGTATATAACACCCCTGCGCGGACAGATACGATGTTGGATTTATGGGTCAACATTAAAGATGTCCTTAGATCATCTTTAGCAGATACCTTAAAAGACCCCGAACTGTATAATAACCGTTGTTTTACAATATAAGGCGAATGAAAGTTCCATATCAGATGACCGCAAAAAGTTCTCGCCCTGTAAAAAATATATAGCTCCCCTCAAAAAAGGATCTCGTTCCGTCGATAACCAGGATCAGAGGCAATTTTTGCAGGACCTAAAGAACAAAAAACGATTGGCGGGAGGAAACTTTCAGCTCCCGCGCCTTCCTTCCTCGCCGCCGCTATCACCACTTTTTTATCTCGATTCCAGCCATTACTGTCGGTTCAGGAAGGGGAGGAGACCTCCGGCCAATTCGACCCCGACGCGCCGCTGCCACCACTTTTTTTATCTCGATTCCAGCCATCATTGTCGGTTCAGGAAGGGGAGGAGACCTCCGGCCAATTCGACCCCGGCGC
>NC_057797.1:2666712-2667336 GCF_018294505.1 Triticum aestivum
AATTCGCCCCCGGCGCGCCGCTGCCACCACTTTTTTATCTCGATTCCAGCCATCACTGTCGGTTTAGAAAGGGAAGGAGACCTCCGGCCAATTCGACCCCGACGCGCCGCTGCCACCACTTTTTTTATCTCGATTCCAGCCATCATTGTCGGTTCAGGAAGGGGAGGAGACCTCCGGCCGATTCGACCCCGACGCGCCGCCGCCGTCTGGGCTGGCTGACATCGACCGCAAGTAGCTTCTGCCGCGTCCAAGCTACTGGTGTTGCTGCGGCAGCGCGAGCTGTCGCTGCTAGCATCTGCTCCCCCATGTGCTATCGCCACTAGCATTACATGTCTCGTCTTACAGGGGACGTCTTACAGGGGACGTCGTCGATCAACACAAAGTCGCCACTTCTTCTTGCAGTGGCTGCGAGCTCATGGGCCAGCTTGTTGTTGATTCCACTATTGTCTAACAATTTAATAAAAAATTTCTTTGAAAAAAATAAACTATCAAGCTAGCTAAATACTAAACGGGGTTTTCTAGCGTCGTTTATTTGTCATTTACTCCCTCTAACCCATAATATAAGAGTATTTTTCACACTATGGGACGGAGGTAGTGCATCCCTAACAAGAGACAGTGGATTGC
>NC_057797.1:2667548-2682123 GCF_018294505.1 Triticum aestivum
GCATCGATATACTATGTAGTAGTATTTGCATGCGTCAATACATGTATGCCGTAAAACTTGTGTTTTTTGTCAATTATGAACAAATTTAAAATGTGTGAATATTCTTCAAGAAAAATGTTAACAAGTTTGACAAGGGATGAACATTTCGCAAAACTTTTGTGAACATTAAGAAAAATATGATAGTTTTTAAGAAAATGCATAATTTTTTTAAAACTTTTATTTTTGCATGTATACATTTGTAAAATTTGAGTAACGTTTTCTTAAATTATAAAAGTTAGGTTATGCCCAAAAGGTCTATAAGCTCTGCGATTTTAGGTGGAGTCTGGCTGGCTTCATGGATAAGATCTGGGCGACGCTCACTGCATCAAAGTGTCGACAAATTGCATAGGTGGGCCGGGCCAGCTCACCATCTGCGCTCGTTACAGGAGCTTTCCTGATTTTCTCTGCGGGTTTCTTTCCTTTCTTTGGGGTTTTCTTGTTTTCTCTATTTTTTGATTGAACATATTGAATAAGTTCTGAACACTTTTCTGAAATTGGCAATATAAAAAATATTGAACAATTCTTTAAAACTTGAGAATACTTTCCAAAATTTTCTAAATATTTTATAAATAAAACTTGAAAGAAAACCAAAACAAAGGAAAACCATTATGAAAGGAAAATAAAACTAAAAAAGCACTGGAAAAACTGTAAACCGGACCTCCACCGAAAAAACTCAGAATAATGTTGAGGGTTGAGACACTTCCACAAATCTAATAGGTTGACACTGTAGACTGTCGCTGGGGTGTCAGTGAACGTACAGGGGGAACCATATTGGCATAAACACAAGCAGCTCACGGGCAGGCATCAGGCAGGCAGACACATATATTCCACAGCATGCGTAGCTCATACATAGGACAACATCAATCTTGTTGGACACAAGACACCTGTAGCATCTAATTATTTTTCCAAATTTTGGAATGTTAATAAATAAAGATAAGTATTTATAATTGCTTGATTGTTTGGTTTCTTTAGGATTTGAAGCTCTTGGAGTATGAAAATTATATATACAAAAGAGAGAATAAAATGACCTCCCCAACTATTCAATTTAAATTTTATTTGCTTCTTCACGTATCCAAACCAACCCAAAATATAAATGAGAGAAGATAACATGACCTTAATCAAGTAATAATTCTTGGACGCTTGAATATCTTTTTGGATTTTCTTTGGTGCCTTTTTAAATATTTACAGCCATGTTCCAATTTAAATAAATTACAAGGCTTGAAAAGTTGAACATGATTTAAATATTATTAGATTATTTTTTTGGAGTTCAAAAATATTTTCAGGAGTACATAAACACTAGACTATTTGTAAAAGCTTATTTTTGTATTCTATTTAGCGTTGGAAAATTATTCCTAGACTCTAAATATTTCAGTTGGTTTTTAAAAACTTGCTGGTACATTTCCAAATTTGGGTTGAAATAAATTTGTAAACTCAAAAGTAGAAAATAAAAACGAAAAGGAAATACCTTAAAGGCTCAGCCCAGACTGCAAGTTACAGAACTATCCAACGCTCCAAGGATCGCACAACCACTGCATGGGCCAGCCCAGCAGCCCAGGTCCACACTTCACAAAATTATCCTGAACAATATTTTGATAAAACTCGAACAAGTTTTGAATATTGTGGAAAACATTTGTTACATCACAAGAAAAATCAAATGGGCGAATATTTTTCAAAAACCACAAATTCGTTTTGAAAACATGAACAATTTTTAGAATCTCGATTGTTTTGCAAAAATGAACAATTTTAAGCCCGAATTGTTTAAACATTACAATCTTTTTAAATTTTTTATCACAGTTTGAAAATTTTGTGACCAGTTTCAAAAATGGAAATACTTTTTTATGTGAATAATTTTTGAAATTACGAACAATTTTTTTGAAAAGAGTCAGTAAACAATAAAAAATACGGAAAAAAAAATAAAAGAATAAAAGAATACAAAACGAAAAAGAGAAGTAGAAAGCATCAATGATTTCAGATGTGGTGTGATGTTTTAATGCATAGAAAGAAATTTGAATGGCTACAAATTTCATGTGTCTGGTAGAAGGTCAATATACTATCTTCGTTTCCAAAAATAAGTGTCATGATTTCTGTTTAAATTTGAACTAAAATCACGTCACTTATTTTAAACGAAGGAAGTAGTTAGACATTTCTCCTAATGCAAATAAGGAAAGAAAGAAATGTCCAGCCAGCCTTCTGGTGCCTCGTCAAAATTAAGCTCAGTTTTGTGATGGAGCAATGACACGCCCGTCCAAAGGGTTATGAAGAAGAAGAAAAAATCAGTAGTCCAAAGCAAAGAGAACATAAGCACACCATTTCGCTTATTTGCTTTCAGAGAAAAAATCAGTAGGCCAAAGCAAAGTGGCAGGCGCCAGGATACAAGTGAAGGACAGGACTTGAAGCCAGGATGCTCACCATTTCTCTTGGATACATCACCATTCGTTTGCTGGAAAGAAAGCATCAGCAAACGAAGACCTCCTTTGATTTGTTGTAATTGTGTAGGACGTCACAAATGAAGGAAATATACCCTAGAGGCAATAATAAAGTTATTATTTATTTCCTTATATCATGATAAAAGTTTATTATTCATGCTAGAATTGTATTAACCGGAAACATAATACATGTGTGAATACATAGACAAACAGAGTGTCACTAGTATGCCTCTACTTGACTAGCTCATTAATCAAAGATGGTTATGTTTCCTAACCATGAACAAAGAGTTGTCATTTGATTAACGGGATTACATCATTAGTTGAATGATCTGATTGACATGACCCATTTCATTAGCTTACATTAGTAGAAAAAGGGTCAAACGTGAAGCACATTAGTGCCGGTTTGATTTTGGCCCGGTACTAATGGTACCATTAATGCCGGTTCGTATTGAACCTTTAGTACCGGTTCGTGGCACGAACCGGTACTAAAGGGGTGGTGGCAGGCTGGCGTCAGGCCAGGGCCCCACGATCACCTTTAGTACCGGTTCGTGGCACGAACCGGTAACCTTTAGTACCGGTTCGTGCCATGAACCGATACTAAATGGGTCTGAGCTATAGTCCCGGTTGGAGACACAAACCGGCACTATAGGGCATTTTTCAAACTTGAAAAAATCATAACTAAATCATCCTAATTCAGAAAAATACATATAATATATCAAAATTTGCAGAACAAAAAGATTGATCCGCTGAAAATAGAGTTTCGACAATTTTTTAAAATACATATAATATACCAGTTTTCCGGTTCGACAATTTTTTAAAATCACAAAATTCCAAAGGGAAAATAGAGTTTTTGGGCGTTTTAGACGTTTTTTTGGACGTTTTTAGCGTTTAGTGCTAGGGTTTAGATTTCAGCGTTTAGGGTTAGGTTTTATGGTCTAAACCCTTAGTTTTTACTGTTTAGCATAGAGTTTCCGACGTTTTAAGTCCCAGGTTTAGGGTTTAGGACAATTTTTGAAATGACAAATTGTAAAAGGAAAAAAAGATATGCTCTAATTTATGTTTTTTTTGAATTTTGGTTAAATCTTGTCAAACCGGTCAAACAACTGATTCAAGAAATATAGAGTGTTACTAAATAATTACGCAATAATATTAGTGTTACTAAATAAGTATCTCAGTTTTTTTGAATTTTGGTCAAATCGGGTCAAACTGTGGTCAAACTGTGGTCAAACTACTTATTCAAGAAATATTAGTGTTACTACATAATTATTCAAGAATATTAGTGTTACTAAATAATTATTTCAATTTTTTGAATTTTGGTCAAATCTGGTCAAACTATGGTCAAACTGTGGTCAAACTTATTCAAGAAATATTTGCGTTACTAAATAATTACTGTTTTTTTAGAATAATAGTTTCAAACTCAAACGGTGAACTGTTATTCAAGATATGCTCAAGCTAAACTCCTGAGGGTTAATAGGATTGACATCTTACTATTGTCAGGAAAACAAGAAGTGCAGACTCGGAAACGAAGGAGAATAGAACCTGAAAGTTAAGTGTGCTCGGGCTGAAGTAGTGAGAGGGATGGGTGACCGGTCGGGAAGTTAGATGATTTGGAATGAGTGATCCACACTTGAGCAGTTAAGAGAGGTGATTAGAGACTAAATCATCAAATCATTCAGAAAAATTAAAAATCAAAAAAATCAAAAATATTTTTTCCAAAATTTTCAAAAAAAATTCAAAAAAAACCTTTAGTATCGGTTGGTAACACCAACCGGTACTAAAGGTCCCCCATACTAGGGCGCGAGCTCGTGCCACGTGGTTGCCCTTTAGCACCGGTTCGTGCTGAACCGGTACTAAAGGGGGGGGCTTTAGTGCCGAAACTTTAGTGCCGGTTCCATAACCGGCACTAAAGGGCCTTACGAACCGGTGCTATTGCCCGGTTCTGCACTAGTGTTAGCACCCGATCGTTTAGTATGTTGCTATTGCTTTCTTCATGACTTATACATGTTCCTATGACTATGAGATTATGCAACTCCCGTCTGCCGGAGGAACACTTTGTGTGCTACCAAACGTCACAACGTAACTGGGTGATTACAAAGGTGCTCTACAGGTGTCTCCAAAGGTACATGTTGGGTTGGCGTATTTTGAGATTGGGATTTGTCACTCCGATCGTCGGAGAGGTATCTCTGGGCCCTCTCGGTAATGCACATCACTTAAGCCTTGCAAGCATTGGAACTAATGAGTTAGTTGCGGGATGATGTATTACGGAACGAGTAAAGAGACTTGCCGGTAACGAGATTGAACTAGATATTGGATACCGACGATCGAATCTCGGGCAAGTAACATACAGATGACAAAGGGAACAACGTATGTTGTTATGCGGTCTGACCGATAAAAGATCTTTGTAGAATATGTAGGAACCAATATGGGCATCCAGGTCCCGCTATTGGTTATTGACCGGAGACGTGTCTCGGTCATGTCTACATTGTTCTCGAACCCGTAGGGTCCGCACGCTTAAGGTTTCGATGACAGTTATATTATGAGTTTATGCGTTTTGATGTACCGAAGGTTGTTCGGAGTTCCGGATGTGATCACGGACATGACGAGGAGTCTCGAAATGGTCAAGACATAAAGATTGATATATTGGAAGCCTATGTTTGGATATCGGAAGTGTTCCGGATGAAATCGGGATTTTACCGGAGTACCGGGAGGTTACCGGAACCCCCCGGGAGGTATATGGGCCTTAGTGGGCCTTAGTGGAAGAGAAGAGAGATGGCCAGAGATGGGCCGCGCGCCTCTCCCCCCTTGGTCCGAATAGGACAAGGAGAGGGGGCCGGCCCCCCTTCCTCCTCTCTCCCCCCTCCACGAATCCTATTCCAACTAGGAAAGGGGGGGAGGGAGTAGGAGTCCTCCTGGCGCGCCTCCTCTTGGTCGGCCGGCTCCCCCCCTTTGAGCCTTTATATACGGAGGCAGGGGCACCCCCTAGAGACAACAAGTTGATCCACGTGATCATATTCTAGCCGTGTGCGGTGCCCCCTTCCACCATAGTCCTCGATAATATTGTAGCAGTGCTTAGGCGAAGCCCTGCGACATTAGTACATCAGGATCGTCACCACGCCGTCATGCTGACGGAACTCTTCCCCGACACTTTGCTGGATCGGAGTCCGGGGATCGTCATCGAGTTGAACGTGTGCTAGAACTCGGAGGTGCCGTAGTTTCGGTGCTTGATCGGTCGGGCCGTGAAGACGTACGACTACATCAACCTAACGCTTCCGTTGTCGATCTACAAGGGTACGTAGATCACACTCTCCCCTCTTGTTGCTATGCATCACCATGATCTTGTGTGTGCGTAGGAAAATTTTGAAATTACTACGTTCCCCAACAACAAAACCGCATGCTTGCGATATACTACCACCTAGCTAGCTGCAGGCTACGCTTCTGCTAGCCCAGCCAATTAATGTGTCTGCTTCCTTAGCATGGATCCAGCAAGCATATCTACTCCGTAGGCTTGGAACAAGTCAATTCATCACCCTCCTCGGCACCCAATTCCAATTTTTTTACAAAGAGTGGATTTTATTAGCTTAAAAATGGAGCATCAAGTGATACAAGCACAAAGAGTGGATTTTCTTTTCAGAATGATTGCATATGCTAGTTTTGCATGTACTATGCTTACTATGTTCCGGCGATACTTGACAAAATCTACTATTATGCTTTCATATGTATTACTCCCTTTGTAAATAGAACTAATGTTCATCTACCAAAGCTATTTGTTGTAACAATTTTTCTGAAGGCACTCTAATATTCATCCTTAATGTTTTATCAGGTTCTCAAGCACCAAAAGATGCAACAATAAACAGGATGGATGGATAAAATTCTCTTAGGTTCTCAAAGCTAGGTGATCATGACACCAAAAGATGGATTTATTTGTCTGCAAAATTGTAACTAATCTTGAGCTATTCCAGAAGTACTTGTGGTGCATTACCTTTGTTGAAAAATTATGTTGTTGCTGTGATGAACGGTTGTTGCTGCGAAAGATCATGATGCTATGATAAATTATGAATGCTGGGATTTGGGATTCAAAGTCATGCTGTTATGATAAATTACGTTCTTGTTGTGATGAGATATTGATTTCAAGTCATGCAAAATTATGCTGCTGCTCGGAAAAACTAATGCTAAATTATGAGATATTGATTTCAAGTCATTTTTATTAGGTGACCTTTACAATTCTGTAGGAAGGATATAAGGGGAGTTAGTTACATTGTAAAGATTGGATTTTTAATGTTCTACACCATGTTATGTCAATATGACAAACCCTGCCTAGCTACCGCACAGAAATTTTAAACAAAGAGGATTGTGGAACGAATGGTTTTGAGGATTCAAGCGGTTTTGAGGGGATTGGGTGGAAGAAAGGGATTCACCCAATCCACCGAAATCCCCCCTCCCCAAACCCCTCCAATCCACTTCTACCAAACAAAGCCTTAGTGAATCATAATTCATAAGCATGCCCTCTGGTCACTAAAGTAGTGATTTAAACGCTTTTATATTTCTTTAGAGAGGGAGTATATGATTAGCATCAACAACCACCGACGTTGAAGTTGTACCTGCCGGCAAGCGGCCACGGAGGGCGGCAGCCTGATGGAGCAGCGCCACGAGGACACACAGCTACAACACCTCCCATGAAAACAGAGGACGATGGATTGACGGAGAAACAACTGAGTGGCGTACGGCGGCGGCGCTCTGTTATGGCGACACAGCAAACTAGGCAGCGGCCATGTTTTGACGGCTGATAAACGTGCAGATTGGATCGTGAGAAACTGAATTGGATTATTGTTATCTTAATTCCCGAATTTATCCCACCACTAAGTTAATGGAAATAATAAATCTCGAATGTTTGGAATTAAGCATGACAATCCGAACATGTTTCATGGCATCTTTAGTTCATGTGAGGTTGGCAAATGTGGTAATTTTCTGACAAAAAAAACAACGGGGAAAAAGTTGACATATTTTAACAACCAAAATTGCCACCTTGTGTCAACTAAAGTTGCCATGAAAAAACGTTCAGGATGACATGCTTAAAATCCGAACGTTCGGGATTTTATCGGTGTTCAAAGTTAAACTATGCGCCAAAAATCTGCCTGAACTTTTGGACAAGTTAATACTCATTTTGGGGCTGCTCGACGAGATGAACCGAAGCACGGCCTCAGATTTTTCATATGGCATATAGTTCAAAAGACAACCTTTGGTAAACTGTATCCTAGATTCTGCCAAAACATGTAACAAAATCCTGGAGTATTACATATTGAATATGAAATGGCACTACATTCAGTATTTTTTGTATGCTTGTGTTTTATATGTCTTGCGAATCAAAGAGGCCCTTAATTTCCATGACTTCAATCCCTTCACGAAGTGAAACGACAAGCCTGCATTATTAAGGTATATGTTGCGTAAGAAGTATGAGTGGAAAAAATTAATAATCACTCTGAATAATAACAAAGCTAAAACATAATGGTCAACAACGTCTTGGTTTTCTCCTATCATATAATTTTATTCTTGAAAACACGCAAGAGGCATTGTTTCATCTCTACTTCTAATCTCTTATCTCTTAGTTGATGAATAGTCTCCACGGTTTTATTTAGTTGGTTTTTTTTCGTCCTCCTCTCACCTTCCCCGGTCGACGGAAGACACTTCGCACGAAAATAAGCAGACGACGGCTGAGACCCCTCGCACGAAAGAAACCTCACGATCGAGGCTGCCCTCATCTATTCGCTACAACGACGGGAGCCATGCCGCCGCCGCCACCGCCACCGCGATCCCTGAAACGCCGCCGATCTATTCGCTACATCGATGGAAACCAGGCGCTAGCCACGGATCCCTTTGCCGGCGCCGAGCAGTCATCGAGGAGCCGGCGCCGAGGTCCTAAAGGAGGCGCCGCCGCTATCGTTGCAGGCCTCCGGGTTGCCATCGGGACACCGCTGCCGAGATCCGCCTTCGCCTTCGTCCGGCAGAGGCGGCGGAAGGCAGCCGGGAGGGGAAGCGCACAACGACCTGGAAGACATCCGCCCTCACGCGCTCATCGTCTTGCTCGATCTACCCGAGGGCTGCCGATGGGCGCCTCGGCGGCGGCCACGCGAGATCTGCGTCTGGGACGTGACAATCCCTCCACCCCGGTCGCCGGTGAGATTTCACTACCTCGATCCTCCCGGTCCCAGTTTATCAGGTCGTCCCTGACAAGAGGGAGCGAGAGATGCTACTGCCGGGCACGTGCACGCACGTGGGGCGGCCGCCTGCGAGCAGGGCCGGGTCCTCTCTCCTTCGTCGTCCATGGCCTCCGAACCACTCCGTTGAGCGGTACCTCTGCGCCCAAGTGTCCGCTCCTCGATCTTCAACAGATTTGTTATCTCCTCTCTTCCGTTGCAGGTCAATCCCAATTTGATTTCTTATCTGCTATATTGCATTTGTTCTCCCAAATGGGTCAGCGTGCCTTCTGTGTCAAAATTTGGAGATGTAGTTCTGAAAACCAGTGAACAAGGAGAAATTTGGAGATGTAGTTCTAAAAACCAGTGAACAGGAAGCACATGGGAGCCGCTCAATGGAGTAAATTGCAAAAAACCATCATAATTGAGGACCCTATTTCAAAAAACCGCCAGCATTCAGTTTTTTTTTCAAAAAACCACCAACATTGGGGTGACAGTTTTCAAAAAGCGCTGATACCGTGATTTAGAGCGTTTGAGTGGATTTCTGACGGGTGGATACCTTTGTCAGGTGCCACGTGATCAGGGCGAGATGGCGGCCGTGACGCGCCGTTAGACGGCGTCGGTCTAAACCTAACCAGCTGCTCGTCCCCCCGCCGCCGCCCGTCCATTCGCTCTCTCACTCTCTCGCAGGTCTCTGTCGCCGCCGCCCGTCCCCCCGCCGTCGACCGCCCGCGCCCCCGCCGCCGACCGCTGCAGCCATGGTCTCCTGGAAGGACGGCGAAACCAGCAGCGAGGAGTCTGTTTCCCCCCTTTTCATCTCGCACGCGGACGAATCCTATGTGAGTTCATCGTCTTTCTCAATTAGGGTTAGGTTTTTCTTCGATCTGTACTCCATTTGAGGTTAGTTTTGACCCATTTGATCTGGGATTTGAGGATGTATTCTATGTGAACCCTTCTAGGTTCCACATACCATTGTTGACCCAGAGTGGTGTGGCATTGTTGCTGAAGGACCGATGTGCAGTCACAATTTTCCGGTGCATAGGGGTGTTGTATTCCAAGGCGTGAACACTAGCCGTAGGTTTTACGGATGTGGCAATGAGGTTCGTGCTGATCATTTCTATGCCATTGAACAATTTTCTACTAGGTGTAATTTAGGTGCAATTTTCTGCATAGGTGTTGGTTCAACAAAGCCCTCTTCTTCCTCATCAGCCTCACAAAATAAATCTTCTGGCTCAGAATCACCTTCAAAAACCCTCTTCCTCTTCAGGTCTTTTATTTTCACATGTAGCTCTGCATCCTCATCCTCTTGCTCCTCTTCACTATCAGAATCCATCAGATCTTCCTCCTCCATGTTATCTTCTTCCATGTTATGTTCTTGCACTTCTGGCATGTCAGCAAACTCATTAAGGAAATCATCCAGCTCTGCAATAGTTGTTCCCTTCCTCACATTGCAACTCTCCTGAGTGATAAGATATTCTCCAAATGAGTCCTCTGTGTAGAAAATTGTTCAATGGCATAGAAAGGATCAGCACGAACCTCATTGCCACATCCGTAAAACCTACGGCCAGTGTTCACGCCTTGAAATACAACACCCCTATGCACCGGCAAATTGTGACTGCACATCGGTCCTTCGGCAACAATGCCACACCACTCTGGGTCAACAATGGTATGTGGAACCTAGAAGGGTTCACATAGAGTACATCCTCAAATCCCAGATCAAATGGGTCAAAACTAACCTTAAATGGAGTACAGATCGAAGAAAAACCTAACCCTAATTGAGAAAGACGATGAACTCACATAGGATTCGTCCGCGTGCGAGATGAAAAGGGGGGAAACAGACTCCTCGCTGCTGGTTTCGCCGTCCTTCCAGGAGACCATGGCTGCGGCGGTCGGCGGCGGGGGCGCGGGCGGTCGACGGCGGGGGGACGGGCGGCGGCGACAGAGACCTGCGAGAGAGTGAGAGAGCGAATGGACGGGCGGCGGCGGGGGGACGAGCAACTGGTTAGGTTTAGACCGACACCGTCTAACGGCGCGTCACGGCCGCCGTCTCGCCCTGGCCACGTGGCACCTGACAAAGGGACCCACCCGTCAAAAATCCACTCAAACGCTCTAAATCACGGCATCAGCGTTTTTTGAAAACTGTCACCCCAATGTTGGTGGTTTTTTGAAAAAAAATTGAATGCTGGCGGTTTTCTGAAATAGGGTCCCCAATCGTGATGGTTTTTTGCAATTTACTCCCGCTCAATGCTCTACTATTGAAAGTTGAGTAGGTGATTATAAGATGAAGACGCTGGAAGAAGTTGGTGTGGTTGTTTGTCAGTAAAACTTATCTGTAGTCAAGTCATACCCAGCCCGTTGACCATCATCCGAATGCTTCTGATAATAATCAAGTGTTTTCTATACTAGCAGTTTAAGAAGATGTTATACACCTGACTGACAAAGATCTTTTTTATATCAACAAGGCATTTCATGACGATCCAAGTATATTGCTGATCAAATAGAAAATATGTAATTTTCTGTTTCGGTAATAAATGGGCAATTCAACGTATAGCTGGGGCAGCCTGATTTCCTCTTACACATGCCCGCTAGCAGCAGCAGTTACGACCAGGCGGTTGCGGCCTGACTTGGCGGCTCTTCCTTTTTGTTTTGTGTTTGAATCAGATTTGGTGGTCTCGATTTTACAGGCATGTGTTGATCTTGGTCTTGTTCTGTATGCAGGTAGGGTACGCTTGATGTTTCATGTTTGGTGAAAGAAAAGGAGCCTCCTATGTTGATTTCGGGCAAGACATACATTCTGCAATGCATTAGTAGATCAATTGCTTCTCTGTGTAGGGGAACAATTAGTGATTGAATCTCTGTCTCGTTTCTTGATTATCCAATTAATTTACCCTCATCTATGCATAAATTGGTCCGATAGAGTTATGCCATTTTTTTTAATAATCTATATTGGTTCTATATATGACTAGAACAATATGATACGATGCACATCGGTCCGCTTTACTGGCAGCTATCTTTCAAGATTGAGGGGAGGCACTCGTGTGGACCTGCTCAATGTTCGAGGAGATACGGCTGACTAAACAAGGTTATTTTAAAGTTCTATGTGGTTCATGTTAGCTATCTATCAGTAATAGTACAACCTTGATTTTTATGTCGTTCAGGTTTACCTAACCATCAGTAACATTACTTTCTATTGGAGACTTCTTACAGGAGGTGCTTATAAAATGATAGTTGAACATGTACAGATTTTGGATCACGGTCATCTATTTACCAGGCATCAGTTAACTCAAGGCATCGATCAAAATCTAGCGTTCTTTGTTGTGTGCAGCATGAAGAAGACAAAGAACAGAGATTGTGTGATATATCCGATAACGCAATATAATTTTCTCTGGCATATTTATAATCTGCCATTTGAATGATGTTTTCTGTGTTGTAGTCAAATCAAGACAATTTGCAACTTTGGTGTTGTGATGTTGGAGGCCGTGCTCAACAGCAATGGGGGACTGTTCGTTGATGCCCGACCCATGATGCCGGCGAAGGAATGAGAGTCGACGAGGAGTGGACGCCATGGGTTCGTGAACTGGCGAAGCCTCCGTTGTCCGTTTGGTAATGTTCGATGCATCAGAGGCATAGTATGACTTGTCCCGATTATGATGTCGTCTACAAACATCCAACGGAGGGGAACCCGTCCCAGTTTCCATCTTGATGGTAAGTTCTCTAATCTTCTATCTCATGGGATGTGATGTGGTTGCCTTCATTTTGGCTTTTGACAAAGGGTTGAAATTAGCTTATGTGCTTCCGACAATTAAAATTCCAGTGATATTATCAACCTTCAGCGAGCTGTGACAACGAACTCCATCCCCCCACACCACCACACCCAAATGGCGTAGGATAGACTGATGTTTCATGTGATGTGCTTTAAGCCATGTTTCAGCTTGTCTTGACCCAGCATGTATTTTTAGTTTCAGTTGTTGAGCTCTGCACTACAAAACCGAGAAATACCCAAGGCTTTTTACAGGTCAGGCATGTTTACTAAAATATATAATTTCTAAATCATTTGCAGCAATATGTGAGTTGTTTGCTTGCTCAACCTTACGCTGGGATCATGTCTACAGACTACAAATAGAGGGAAATTGGCCTGTGCCTTACTAGAGACAGATGAACCAATAAAATGATTGGAAAGGTTCTTCCCAAGCAAAGGTAAGCTGAATCTTGTACAATTTACTTCATAATATATTTTGGTCAGTATGTTGTTTATTTTCTGAAATTGATACTCCATTTTAGATTACCTATGATGAAAATTACATTCTCTGTGGGCGCTGATTCAGATATATTACTATGGGCAAAGGAAGTTCAAAATTTATCTCAATCAAACATGTGCAAAGGAAAATTCAAAATATGTTATGTCAGGAAAAGATTCTTAAACCAGTGAAGTATCTAGAGGGCTTATTAGGACACTGCTCATATTGTTTGATACTTT
Organism: Triticum aestivum; assembly: GCF_018294505.1. Taxonomy (NCBI): domain Eukaryota; kingdom Viridiplantae; phylum Streptophyta; class Magnoliopsida; order Poales; family Poaceae; genus Triticum; species Triticum aestivum. The sequence continues at coordinate 2,680,682 of NC_057797.1, forward strand.
ACCATCTGGGGATTAGGCTATCGGTGAACACGACAATGCGGCTGTTGGTCACGGATGCCGGGGGCGTGAGCGGGGTTGAGGAGCTCACATGGTGCTATACATGAAGACCTGCAAGTGGTGGCAGGAGGTGGCATGCCTGCTGCTTGGCTGGAAGTCCGACATGGACTCCCACGACCGACTGTAAGCATGGTATGTACCCAATCGTCAAACTATCTTCTTTCACCTCCTTCTTATGTAGAAATTAAACTTCGCTGCAACACCGGGCATTCCTACTTTCAGTCAGTCATTTCTGCCCATTCCAACTGTTAATACTAAGTGTACATGTCACCCACATTGGACCAGTCTGTTGCATTTGAATTACCTTGATCTATGGAAATAGTTAGGCATGCTACGTGCAAGTGCTTATCTAGGCAATCCAAAGTTCAGCCTGTAGTTTTATGCACATCATCCCAGTCAGCAATAGATGCATGGTTGCCGATGCGTTGCCACAGAACAATCCTACAGTGGGGCAGGTGGGGATGAGAGGATTCAGCGGCTGCACCGGTGGCTTTTCTATCTCCAGGAGATGGAGCGCGCCACCTCATCAATGTGGGAGCTGCATTGCACTAACAGGGCACGATGCCTCATGGATGCGGGAGCTGCAGTGCACTATTTAAGAGTTCAAAAGCATGAAGGATGAAATTACCTGCAAGTGTTTAAGATCACGAAGGAGGATGTCAAAGTTTTCCATTTTCAAGGACTTGTGAGCAAGTAGTATATGGACTTCACTCTGATTCTAACGAAAAAGTTGGCTATCTGATTCTAAAAATAAGAGCAGAAAATAATAGAGATGTATCTACATGTGTGTGCCTTAAAATTCATTTCATTCTGTTAGTCGAGGTTATAACCTTTCAAACTTTACTTATCCAGGTTGTGAAGACCTTCCAGCATTACCCCAGGAAGCTAACACATCAGCTTGTGCCATACGTGGTGTTTTCTTGTTGATGAATGTTGGTCTAGGTAATCTCCTTGATGAACCATGTGACAATTAATAAAGTTAATAAAGGACAGCATACTCTTTTTGTCTGCCTTGATCGCAGTGGGGCGGGGGTGAGGCGTTGGAGAGAGAGGCGGGGCAGTGGTGCATGCGTGCAGTGCGTCTGGACGACGGAATGCATGATCGAGTGATCGGTGTGGTGGTTGGCGGTGCTTGGGCATTGATGTTCGATTTGAGAGGAAGAAGAAAGATTAGCTGCTAATTTTGGGGGGGAAGAAGAGAGATTGAGCGTGTTGTTGTTGTCGTCTTGGGAGAGGAATAAAAGAGAGTAGTAAAGAGCTGTAGAGAGATAGCGAGGGATTGAGAGGCTACTACTATTTCTATTGCTGTCAATGCTTGCACAATGCTATTGCTTATTATACTGGGGTATTCATCTTTGGAATAAAAACAATCATCCCCCCCCCCC
>NC_057797.1:2698019-2723359 GCF_018294505.1 Triticum aestivum
GTAATAGTCCACGGAACGGGTCAAAATCAACAAAAACCGCGAGTGTTGATGACCGACACGTAAACGCACCCCAGGGTTCGTTAATCACGGAAATCACTCCGGGCCCCCAAAACAGTGAGTATTAGTCCACGAAATGGGCCAAAATCGGCCAAAACTGTGAGTGTTGATGACCGACACGTAATAGCACCCAGGGTTCATTAATCGTGGAAGTCTCTCCGAGACCCCAAAACAGTGAGTAATAGTCCACGGAACGGGCCAGAATCGGTCAAAACTGTCAATGTTGATGACCTCCACGTAAGCGCACCTTGGGGTTCAACAAGCATGGAAATCACTTTGTGACCCCAAAACGGTGAGTAATAGTCCACGAAACGGGTCAGAATCGACAAAAACCGCGAGTGTTGATGACCGACACGTAAACGCACCCCAGGGTTCGTTAATCATGGAAATTACTCCGGGACCCTAAAAGAGTGAGTAATAGTCCATGTAACGGGCCAAAATCGGCCAAAACTATGAGTGTTGATGACCGACACGTAAGCACACCTTGGAGTTCAACAAGCATGGAAATCACTTTGTGACCCCAAAACGGTGAGTAATAGTCCATGAAACGGGTCAGAATCGACATAAACTGCGAGTGTTGATGACCGGCACGTAAACGCACCCAGGGTTCGTTAATCATGGAAATCACTCCGGGACCCCAAAACAGTGAGTAGCAGTCCATGAAACGGGCTAGAATCGGCCAAAACTGCGAGTGTTGATGACCGACACGTAAACGCACCCCAGGGTTCGTTAATCATGGAAGTCACTGCGAGACCCCAAAATAGTGAGTGATAGTCCACGAAACGGGCCAGAATCGGCCAAAACTGTCAATGTTGATGACCTACACGTAAGCGCACCTTGTTGTTCAACAAGCATGGAAATCACTTCGGGACCCCAAAACGATGAGTAATAGACCACGAAACGGGTCAGAATCGACAAAAACCGCGAGTGTTGATCACCGACACGTAAATGCACCCCGGGGTTCGTTAATCGTGGAAGTCACTCCGGGACCCCAAAACAGTTAGTAATAGTCCACGAAACGGGCCAGAATCGGCCAAAACTGTCAGTGTCGATGACCAACACTTAAGCGCACCTTGTTTTTCAACAAGCATGGAAATCACTTCGGGACCCCAAAACGGTGAGTAATAGTCCATGAAACGGGTCAGAATCGACAAAAACCGCGAGTGTTGATGACCGACACGTAAACGCACCCCAGGGTTCGTAAATCGTGGAAATCACTCCGGGCCCCAAAAAAGTGAGTACTAGTCCACGAAATGGGCCAGAATCGGCCAAAACTGCTAGTGTTGATGATCGACACGTAATAGCACCCCAGGGTTCATTGATCGTGGAAGTCACTCCGAGATCCCAAAACAGTGAGTAATAGTCCACGGAACGGGTCAAAATCAACAAAAACCGCGAGTGTTGATGACCGACACGTAAACGCACCCCAGGGTTCGTTAATCACGGAAATCACTCCGGGCCCCCAAAACAGTGAGTATTAGTCCACGAAATGGGCCAAAATCGGCCAAAACTGTGAGTGTTGATGACCGACACGTAATAGCACCCCAGGGTTCATTAATCGTGGAAGTCTCTCCGAGACCCCAAAACAGTGAGTAATAGTCCACGGAACGGGCCAGAATCGGTCAAAACTGTCAATGTTGATGACCTCCACGTAAGCGCACCTTGGGGTTCAACAAGCATGGAAATCACTTTGTGACCCCAAAACGGTGAGTAATAGTCCACGAAACGGGTCAGAATTGACAAAAACCGCGAGTGTTGATGACCGACACGTAAACGCACCCCAGGGTTCGTTAATCATGGAAATTACTCCGGGACCCTAAAAGAGTGAGTAATAGTCCATGTAACAGGCCAAAATCGGCCAAAACTATGAGTGTTGATGACCGACACGTAAGCACACCTTGGAGTTCAACAAGCATGGAAATCACTTTGTGACCCCAAAACGGTGAGTAATAGTCCATGAAACGGGTCAGAATCGACATAAACTGCGAGTGTTGATGACCGGCACGTAAACGCACCCCAGGGTTCGTTAATCATGGAAATCACTCCGGGACCCCAAAACAGTGAGTAGCAGTCCATGAAACGGGCTAGAATCGGCCAAAACTGCGAGTGTTGATGACCGACACGTAAACGCACCCCAGGGTTCGTTAATCGTGGAAGTCACTGCGAGACCCCCAAATAGTGAGTGATAGTCCACGAAACGGGCCAGAATCGGCCAAAACTGTCAATGTTGATGACCTACACGTAAGCGCACCTTGTTGTTCAACAAGCATGGAAATCACTTCGGGACCCCAAAACGATGAGTAATAGACCACGAAACGGGTCAGAATCGACAAAAACCGCGAGTGTTGATCACCGACACGTAAATGCACCCCGGGGTTCGTTAATCGTGGAAGTCACTCCGGGACCCCAAAACAGTTAGTAATAGTCCACGAAACGGGCCAGAATCGGCCAAAACTGTCAGTGTCGATGACCAACACTTAAGCGCACCTTGTTTTTCAACAAGCATGGAAATCACTTCGGGACCCCAAAACGGTGAGTAATAGTCCATGAAACGGGTCAGAATCGACAAAAACCGCGAGTGTTGATGACCGACACGTAAACGCACCCCAGGGTTCGTAAATCGTGGAAATCACTCCGGGCCCCCAAAAAAGTGAGTACTAGTCCACGAAATGGGCCAGAATCGGCCAAAACTGCTAGTGTTGATGATCGACACGTAATAGCACCCCAGGGTTCATTGATCGTGGAAGTCACTCCGAGATCCCAAAACAGTGAGTAATAGTCCACGGAACGGGTCAAAATCAACAAAAACCGCGAGTGTTGATGACCGACACGTAAACGCACCCCAGGGTTCGTTAATCACGGAAATCACTCCGGGCCCCCAAAACAGTGAGTATTAGTCCACGAAATGGGCCAAAATCGGCCAAAACTGTGAGTGTTGATGACCGACACGTAATAGCACCCCAGGGTTCATTAATCGTGGAAGTCTCTCCGAGACCCCAAAACAGTGAGTAATAGTCCACGGAAACGGGCCAGAATCGGTCAAAACTGTCAATGTTGATGACCTCCACGTAAGCGCACCTTGGGGTTCAACAAGCATGGAAATCACTTTGTGACCCCAAAACGGTGAGTAATAGTCCACGAAACGGGTCAGAATTGACAAAAACCGCGAGTGTTGATGACCGACACGTAAACGCACCCCAGGGTTCGTTAATCATGGAAATTACTCCGGGACCCTAAAAGAGTGAGTAATAGTCCATGTAACAGGCCAAAATCGGCCAAAACTATGAGTGTTGATGACCGACACGTAAGCACACCTTGGAGTTCAACAAGCATGGAAATCACTTTGTGACCCCAAAACGGTGAGTAATAGTCCATGAAACGGGTCAGAATCGACATAAACTGCGAGTGTTGATGACCGGCACGTAAACGCACCCCAGGGTTCGTTAATCATGGAAATCACTCCGGGACCCCAAAACAGTGAGTAGCAGTCCATGAAACGGGCTAGAATCGGCCAAAACTGCGAGTGTTGATGACCGACACGTAAACGCACCCCAGGGTTCGTTAATCGTGGAAGTCACTGCGAGACCCCCAAATAGTGAGTGATAGTCCACGAAACGGGCCAGAATCGGCCAAAACTGTCAATGTTGATGACCTACACGTAAGCGCACCTTGTTGTTCAACAAGCATGGAAATCACTTCGGGACCCCAAAACGATGAGTAATAGACCACGAAACGGGTCAGAATCGACAAAAACCGCGAGTGTTGATCACCGACACGTAAATGCACCCCGGGGTTCGTTAATCGTGGAAGTCACTCCGGGACCCCAAAACAGTTAGTAATAGTCCACGAAACGGGCCAGAATCGGCCAAAACTGTCAGTGTCGATGACCAACACTTAAGCGCACCTTGTTTTTCAACAAGCATGGAAATCACTTCGGGACCCCAAAACGGTGAGTAATAGTCCATGAAACGGGTCAGAATCGACAAAAACCGCGAGTGTTGATGACCGACACGTAAACGCACCCCAGGGTTCGTAAATCGTGGAAATCACTCCGGGCCCCCAAAAAAGTGAGTACTAGTCCACGAAATGGGCCAGAATCGGCCAAAACTGCTAGTGTTGATGACGACACGTAAGACCCCAGGGTCATTGTATCATGGAAGTCACTCCGAGATCCCCAAAACAGTGAGTAATAGTCCACGGAAACGGGTCAAATCAACAAAAACCGCGAGTGTTGATGACCGACACGTAACGCACCCCAGGGGTTCGTTAAATCGAATCACTCCGGAGCCCCCAAAACAGTGAGTATAGTCCACGAAATGGGCCAAATCGGCCAAAACTGTGAGTGTTGATGACCGACACGTAATAGCACCCAGGGTTCATTAATCGTGGAAGTCTCTCCGAGACCCCAAAACAGTGAGTAATAGTCCACGAAACGGGCCAGAATCGGTCAAAACTGTCAATGTTGATGACCGACACGTAAGCGCACCCCAGGGCGTTCACAAGCATGGAAATCACTCCGTGACCCCAAAACGTGAGTAATTAGTCCACGAAACGGGCCAGAATCGGCAAAACTGCAGTGTTGATGACCGACACGTAAACGCACCCCAGGGTTCGTTAATCGTGGAAGTCACTGCGAGACCCCAAATAGTGAGTGATAGTCCACGAAACGGGCCAGAATCGGCCAAAACTGTCAATGTTGATGACCTACACGTAAGCGCACCTTGTTGTTCAACAAGCATGGAAATCACTTCGGGACCCCAAAACGATGAGTAATAGACCACGAAACGGGTCAGAATCGACAAAAACCGCGAGTGTTGATCACCGACACGTAAATGCACCCCGGGGTTCGTTAATCGTGGAAGTCACTCCGGGACCCCAAAACAGTTAGTAATAGTCCACGAAACGGGCCAGAATCGGCCAAAACTGTCAGTGTCGATGACCAACACTTAAGCGCACCTTGTTTTTCAACAAGCATGGAAATCACTTCGGGACCCCAAAACGGTGAGTAATAGTCCATGAAACGGGTCAGAATCGACAAAAACCGCGAGTGTTGATGACCGACACGTAAACGCACCCCAGGGTTCGTAAATCGTGGAAATCACTCCGGGCCCCCAAAAAAGTGAGTACTAGTCCACGAAATGGGCCAGAATCGGCCAAAACTGCTAGTGTTGATGATCGACACGTAATAGCACCCAGGGTTCATTGATCATGGAAGTCACTCCGAGATCCCAAAACAGTGAGTAATAGTCCACGGAACGGGTCAAAATCAACAAAAACCGCGAGTGTTGATGACCGACACGTAAACGCACCCCAGGGTTCGTTAATCACGGAAATCACTCCGGGCCCCCAAAACAGTGAGTATTAGTCCACGAAATGGGCCAAAATCGGCCAAAACTGTGAGTGTTGATGACCGACACGTAATAGCACCCCAGGGTTCATTAATCGTGGAAGTCTCTCCGAGACCCCAAAACAGTGAGTAATAGTCCACGGAAACGGGCCAGAATCGGTCAAAACTGTCAATGTTGATGACCTCCACGTAAGCGCACCTTGGGGTTCAACAAGCATGGAAATCACTTTGTGACCCCAAAACGGTGAGTAATAGTCCACGAAACGGGTCAGAATTGACAAAAACCGCGAGTGTTGATGACCGACACGTAAACGCACCCCAGGGTTCGTTAATCATGGAAATTACTCCGGGACCCTAAAAGAGTGAGTAATAGTCCATGTAACAGGCCAAAATCGGCCAAAACTATGAGTGTTGATGACCGACACGTAAGCACACCTTGGAGTTCAACAAGCATGGAAATCACTTTGTGACCCCAAAACGGTGAGTAATAGTCCATGAAACGGGTCAGAATCGACATAAACTGCGAGTGTTGATGACCGGCACGTAAACGCACCCCAGGGTTCGTTAATCATGGAAATCACTCCGGGACCCCAAAACAGTGAGTAGCAGTCCATGAAACGGGCTAGAATCGGCCAAAACTGCGAGTGTTGATGACCGACACGTAAACGCACCCCAGGGTTCGTTAATCGTGGAAGTCACTGCGAGACCCCCAAATAGTGAGTGATAGTCCACGAAACGGGCCAGAATCGGCCAAAACTGTCAATGTTGATGACCTACACGTAAGCGCACCTTGTTGTTCAACAAGCATGGAAATCACTTCGGGACCCCAAAACGATGAGTAATAGACCACGAAACGGGTCAGAATCGACAAAAACCGCGAGTGTTGATCACCGACACGTAAATGCACCCCGGGGTTCGTTAATCGTGGAAGTCACTCCGGGACCCCAAAACAGTTAGTAATAGTCCACGAAACGGGCCAGAATCGGCCAAAACTGTCAGTGTCGATGACCAACACTTAAGCGCACCTTGTTTTTCAACAAGCATGGAAATCACTTCGGGACCCCAAAACGGTGAGTAATAGTCCATGAAACGGGTCAGAATCGACAAAAACCGCGAGTGTTGATGACCGACACGTAAACGCACCCCAGGGTTCGTAAATCGTGGAAATCACTCCGGGCCCCCAAAAAAGTGAGTACTAGTCCACGAAATGGGCCAGAATCGGCCAAAACTGCTAGTGTTGATGATCGACACGTAATAGCACCCCAGGGTTCATTGATCATGGAAGGTCACTCAGAGATCCCAAAACGTGAGTATAGTCCACGGAACGGGTCAAAATCAACAAAAACCTGCGAGTGTTGAATGACCGACACGTAAACGCACCCGAGGGTTCGTAATCACGGAAATACTCCGGCCCCCAAAACAGTGATATTAGTCCACGAAATGGGCCAAAATCGGCCCAAAACTGGGAGTGTTGAATGACCGAACACGTAATAGCACCCAGGGTTCATTAATCGTGGAAGTCTCTCCGAGACCCCAAAACAGTGAGTAATAGTCCACGAAACGGGCCAGAATCGGCCAAAACTGTCAGTGTCGAATGACCAACACGTAAGCGCACCTTGTTTTCAACAAGCATGGAAATCACTTCGGGACCCCAAAACGGTGAGTAATAGTCCATGAAACGGGTCAGAATCGACAAAAACCGCGAGTGTTGATGACCGACACGTAAACGCACCCCAGGGTTCGTAAATCGTGGAAATCACTCCGGGCCCCCAAAAAAGTGAGTACTAGTCCACGAAATGGGCCAGAATCGGCCAAAACTGCTAGTGTTGATGATCGACACGTAATAGCACCCCAGGGTTCATTGATCATGGAAGTCACTCCGAGATCCCAAAACAGTGAGTAATAGTCCACGGAACGGGTCAAAATCAACAAAAACCGCGAGTGTTGATGACCGACACGTAAACGCACCCCAGGGTTCGTTAATCACGGAAATCACTCCGGGCCCCCAAAACAGTGAGTATTAGTCCACGAAATGGGCCAAAATCGGCCAAAACTGTGAGTGTTGATGACCGACACGTAATAGCACCCCAGGGTTCATTAATCGTGGAAGTCTCTCCGAGACCCCAAAACAGTGAGTAATAGTCCACGAAACGGGCCAGAATCGGTCAAAACTGTCAATGTTGATGACCTCCACGTAAGCGCACCTTGGGGTTCAACAAGCATGGAAATCACTTTGTGACCCCAAAACGGTGAGTAATAGTCCACGAAACGGGTCAGAATTGACAAAAACCGCGAGTGTTGATGACCGACACGTAAACGCACCCCAGGGTTCGTTAATCATGGAAATTACTCCGGGACCCTAAAAGAGTGAGTAATAGTCCATGTAACAGGCCAAAATCGGCCAAAACTATGAGTGTTGATGACCGACACGTAAGCACACCTTGGAGTTCAACAAGCATGGAAATCACTTTGTGACCCCAAAACGGTGAGTAATAGTCCATGAAACGGGTCAGAATCGACATAAACTGCGAGTGTTGATGACCGGCACGTAAACGCACCCCAGGGTTCGTTAATCATGGAAATCACTCCGGGACCCCAAAACAGTGAGTAGCAGTCCATGAAACGGGCTAGAATCGGCCAAAACTGCGAGTGTTGATGACCGACACGTAAACGCACCCCAGGGTTCGTTAATCGTGGAAGTCACTGCGAGACCCCCAAATAGTGAGTGATAGTCCACGAAACGGGCCAGAATCGGCCAAAACTGTCAATGTTGATGACCTACACGTAAGCGCACCTTGTTGTTCAACAAGCATGGAAATCACTTCGGGACCCCAAAACGATGAGTAATAGACCACGAAACGGGTCAGAATCGACAAAAACCGCGAGTGTTGATCACCGACACGTAAATGCACCCCGGGGTTCGTTAATCGTGGAAGTCACTCCGGGACCCCAAAACAGTTAGTAATAGTCCACGAAACGGGCCAGAATCGGCCAAAACTGTCAGTGTCGATGACCAACACTTAAGCGCACCTTGTTTTTCAACAAGCATGGAAATCACTTCGGGACCCCAAAACGGTGAGTAATAGTCCATGAAACGGGTCAGAATCGACAAAAACCGCGAGTGTTGATGACCGACACGTAAACGCACCCCAGGGTTCGTAAATCGTGGAAATCACTCCGGGCCCCCAAAAAAGTGAGTACTAGTCCACGAAATGGGCCAGAATCGGCCAAAACTGCTAGTGTTGATGATCGACACGTAATAGCACCCCAGGGTTCATTGATCATGGAAGTCACTCCGAGATCCCAAAACAGTGAGTAATAGTCCACGGAACGGGTCAAAATCAACAAAAACCGCGAGTGTTGATGACCGACACGTAAACGCACCCCAGGGTTCGTTAATCACGGAAATCACTCCGGGCCCCCAAAACAGTGAGTATTAGTCCACGAAATGGGCCAAAATCGGCCAAAACTGTGAGTGTTGATGACCGACACGTAATAGCACCCCAGGGTTCATTAATCGTGGAAGTCTCTCCGAGACCCCAAAACAGTGAGTAATAGTCCACGGAACGGGCCAGAATCGGTCAAAACTGTCAATGTTGATGACCTCCACGTAAGCGCACCTTGGGGTTCAACAAGCATGGAAATCACTTTGTGACCCCAAAACGGTGAGTAATAGTCCACGAAACGGGTCAGAATTGACAAAAACCGCGAGTGTTGATGACCGACACGTAAACGCACCCCAGGGTTCGTTAATCATGGAAATTACTCCGGGACCCTAAAAGAGTGAGTAATAGTCCATGTAACAGGCCAAAATCGGCCAAAACTATGAGTGTTGATGACCGACACGTAAGCACACCTTGGAGTTCAACAAGCATGGAAATCACTTTGTGACCCCAAAACGGTGAGTAATAGTCCATGAAACGGGTCAGAATCGACATAAACTGCGAGTGTTGATGACCGGCACGTAAACGCACCCCAGGGTTCGTTAATCATGGAAATCACTCCGGGACCCCAAAACAGTGAGTAGCAGTCCATGAAACGGGCTAGAATCGGCCAAAACTGCGAGTGTTGATGACCGACACGTAAACGCACCCCAGGGTTCGTTAATCGTGGAAGTCACTGCGAGACCCCCAAATAGTGAGTGATAGTCCACGAAACGGGCCAGAATCGGCCAAAACTGTCAATGTTGATGACCTACACGTAAGCGCACCTTGTTGTTCAACAAGCATGGAAATCACTTCGGGACCCCAAAACGATGAGTAATAGACCACGAAACGGGTCAGAATCGACAAAAACCGCGAGTGTTGATCACCGACACGTAAATGCACCCCGGGGTTCGTTAATCGTGGAAGTCACTCCGGGACCCCAAAACAGTTAGTAATAGTCCACGAAACGGGCCAGAATCGGCCAAAACTGTCAGTGTCGATGACCAACACTTAAGCGCACCTTGTTTTTCAACAAGCATGGAAATCACTTCGGGACCCCAAAACGGTGAGTAATAGTCCATGAAACGGGTCAGAATCGACAAAAACCGCGAGTGTTGATGACCGACACGTAAACGCACCCCAGGGTTCGTAAATCGTGGAAATCACTCCGGGCCCCCAAAAAAGTGAGTACTAGTCCACGAAATGGGCCAGAATCGGCCAAAACTGCTAGTGTTGATGATCGACACGTAATAGCACCCCAGGGTTCATTGATCATGGAAGTCACTCCGAGATCCCAAAACAGTGAGTAATAGTCCACGGAACGGGTCAAAATCAACAAAAACCGCGAGTGTTGATGACCGACACGTAAACGCACCCCAGGGTTCGTTAATCACGGAAATCACTCCGGGCCCCCAAAACAGTGAGTATTAGTCCACGAAATGGGCCAAAATCGGCCAAAACTGTGAGTGTTGATGACCGACACGTAATAGCACCCCAGGGTTCATTAATCGTGGAAGTCTCTCCGAGACCCCAAAACAGTGAGTAATAGTCCACGGAACGGGCCAGAATCGGTCAAAACTGTCAATGTTGATGACCTCCACGTAAGCGCACCTTGGGGTTCAACAAGCATGGAAATCACTTTGTGACCCCAAAACGGTGAGTAATAGTCCACGAAACGGGTCAGAATTGACAAAAACCGCGAGTGTTGATGACCGACACGTAAACGCACCCCAGGGTTCGTTAATCATGGAAATTACTCCGGGACCCTAAAAGAGTGAGTAATAGTCCATGTAACAGGCCAAAATCGGCCAAAACTATGAGTGTTGATGACCGACACGTAAGCACACCTTGGAGTTCAACAAGCATGGAAATCACTTTGTGACCCCAAAACGGTGAGTAATAGTCCATGAAACGGGTCAGAATCGACATAAACTGCGAGTGTTGATGACCGGCACGTAAACGCACCCCAGGGTTCGTTAATCATGGAAATCACTCCGGGACCCCAAAACAGTGAGTAGCAGTCCATGAAACGGGCTAGAATCGGCCAAAACTGCGAGTGTTGATGACCGACACGTAAACGCACCCCAGGGTTCGTTAATCGTGGAAGTCACTGCGAGACCCCCAAATAGTGAGTGATAGTCCACGAAACGGGCCAGAATCGGCCAAAACTGTCAATGTTGATGACCTACACGTAAGCGCACCTTGTTGTTCAACAAGCATGGAAATCACTTCGGGACCCCAAAACGATGAGTAATAGACCACGAAACGGGTCAGAATCGACAAAAACCGCGAGTGTTGATCACCGACACGTAAATGCACCCCGGGGTTCGTTAATCGTGGAAGTCACTCCGGGACCCCAAAACAGTTAGTAATAGTCCACGAAACGGGCCAGAATCGGCCAAAACTGTCAGTGTCGATGACCAACACTTAAGCGCACCTTGTTTTTCAACAAGCATGGAAATCACTTCGGGACCCCAAAACGGTGAGTAATAGTCCATGAAACGGGTCAGAATCGACAAAAACCGCGAGTGTTGATGACCGACACGTAAACGCACCCCAGGGTTCGTAAATCGTGGAAATCACTCCGGGCCCCCAAAAAAGTGAGTACTAGTCCACGAAATGGGCCAGAATCGGCCAAAACTGCTAGTGTTGATGATCGACACGTAATAGCACCCCAGGGTTCATTGATCGTGGAAGTCACTCCGAGATCCCAAAACAGTGAGTAATAGTCCACGGAACGGGTCAAAATCAACAAAAACCGCGAGTGTTGATGACCGACACGTAAACGCACCCCAGGGTTCGTTAATCACGGAAATCACTCCGGGCCCCCAAAACAGTGAGTATTAGTCCACGAAATGGGCCAAAATCGGCCAAAACTGTGAGTGTTGATGACCGACACGTAATAGCACCCCAGGGTTCATTAATCGTGGAAGTCTCTCCGAGACCCCAAAACAGTGAGTAATAGTCCACGGAACGGGCCAGAATCGGTCAAAACTGTCAATGTTGATGACCTCCACGTAAGCGCACCTTGGGGTTCAACAAGCATGGAAATCACTTTGTGACCCCAAAACGGTGAGTAATAGTCCACGAAACGGGTCAGAATTGACAAAAACCGCGAGTGTTGATGACCGACACGTAAACGCACCCCAGGGTTCGTTAATCATGGAAATTACTCCGGGACCCTAAAAGAGTGAGTAATAGTCCATGTAACAGGCCAAAATCGGCCAAAACTATGAGTGTTGATGACCGACACGTAAGCACACCTTGGAGTTCAACAAGCATGGAAATCACTTTGTGACCCCAAAACGGTGAGTAATAGTCCATGAAACGGGTCAGAATCGACATAAACTGCGAGTGTTGATGACCGGCACGTAAACGCACCCCAGGGTTCGTTAATCATGGAAATCACTCCGGGACCCCAAAACAGTGAGTAGCAGTCCATGAAACGGGCTAGAATCGGCCAAAACTGCGAGTGTTGATGACCGACACGTAAACGCACCCCAGGGTTCGTTAATCGTGGAAGTCACTGCGAGACCCCCAAATAGTGAGTGATAGTCCACGAAACGGGCCAGAATCGGCCAAAACTGTCAATGTTGATGACCTACACGTAAGCGCACCTTGTTGTTCAACAAGCATGGAAATCACTTCGGGACCCCAAAACGATGAGTAATAGACCACGAAACGGGTCAGAATCGACAAAAACCGCGAGTGTTGATCACCGACACGTAAATGCACCCCGGGGTTCGTTAATCGTGGAAGTCACTCCGGGACCCCAAAACAGTTAGTAATAGTCCACGAAACGGGCCAGAATCGGCCAAAACTGTCAGTGTCGATGACCAACACTTAAGCGCACCTTGTTTTTCAACAAGCATGGAAATCACTTCGGGACCCCAAAACGGTGAGTAATAGTCCATGAAACGGGTCAGAATCGACAAAAACCGCGAGTGTTGATGACCGACACGTAAACGCACCCCAGGGTTCGTAAATCGTGGAAATCACTCCGGGCCCCCAAAAAAGTGAGTACTAGTCCACGAAATGGGCCAGAATCGGCCAAAACTGCTAGTGTTGATGATCGACACGTAATAGCACCCCAGGGTTCATTGATCGTGGAAGTCACTCCGAGATCCCAAAACAGTGAGTAATAGTCCACGGAACGGGTCAAAATCAACAAAAACCGCGAGTGTTGATGACCGACACGTAAACGCACCCCAGGGTTCGTTAATCACGGAAATCACTCCGGGCCCCCAAAACAGTGAGTATTAGTCCACGAAATGGGCCAAAATCGGCCAAAACTGTGAGTGTTGATGACCGACACGTAATAGCACCCCAGGGTTCATTAATCGTGGAAGTCTCTCCGAGACCCCAAAACAGTGAGTAATAGTCCACGGAACGGGCCAGAATCGGTCAAAACTGTCAATGTTGATGACCTCCACGTAAGCGCACCTTGGGGTTCAACAAGCATGGAAATCACTTTGTGACCCCAAAACGGTGAGTAATAGTCCACGAAACGGGTCAGAATTGACAAAAACCGCGAGTGTTGATGACCGACACGTAAACGCACCCCAGGGTTCGTTAATCATGGAAATTACTCCGGGACCCTAAAAGAGTGAGTAATAGTCCATGTAACAGGCCAAAATCGGCCAAAACTATGAGTGTTGATGACCGACACGTAAGCACACCTTGGAGTTCAACAAGCATGGAAATCACTTTGTGACCCCAAAACGGTGAGTAATAGTCCATGAAACGGGTCAGAATCGACATAAACTGCGAGTGTTGATGACCGGCACGTAAACGCACCCCAGGGTTCGTTAATCATGGAAATCACTCCGGGACCCCAAAACAGTGAGTAGCAGTCCATGAAACGGGCTAGAATCGGCCAAAACTGCGAGTGTTGATGACCGACACGTAAACGCACCCCAGGGTTCGTTAATCGTGGAAGTCACTGCGAGACCCCCAAATAGTGAGTGATAGTCCACGAAACGGGCCAGAATCGGCCAAAACTGTCAATGTTGATGACCTACACGTAAGCGCACCTTGTTGTTCAACAAGCATGGAAATCACTTCGGGACCCCAAAACGATGAGTAATAGACCACGAAACGGGTCAGAATCGACAAAAACCGCGAGTGTTGATCACCGACACGTAAATGCACCCCGGGGTTCGTTAATCGTGGAAGTCACTCCGGGACCCCAAAACAGTTAGTAATAGTCCACGAAACGGGCCAGAATCGGCCAAAACTGTCAGTGTCGATGACCAACACTTAAGCGCACCTTGTTTTTCAACAAGCATGGAAATCACTTCGGGACCCCAAAACGGTGAGTAATAGTCCATGAAACGGGTCAGAATCGACAAAAACCGCGAGTGTTGATGACCGACACGTAAACGCACCCCAGGGTTCGTAAATCGTGGAAATCACTCCGGGCCCCCAAAAAAGTGAGTACTAGTCCACGAAATGGGCCAGAATCGGCCAAAACTGCTAGTGTTGATGATCGACACGTAATAGCACCCCAGGGTTCATTGATCATGGAAGTCACTCCGAGATCCCAAAACAGTGAGTAATAGTCCACGGAACGGGTCAAAATCAACAAAAACCGCGAGTGTTGATGACCGACACGTAAACGCACCCCAGGGTTCGTTAATCACGGAAATCACTCCGGGCCCCCAAAACAGTGAGTATTAGTCCACGAAATGGGCCAAAATCGGCCAAAACTGTGAGTGTTGATGACCGACACGTAATAGCACCCCAGGGTTCATTAATCGTGGAAGTCTCTCCGAGACCCCAAAACAGTGAGTAATAGTCCACGGAACGGGCCAGAATCGGTCAAAACTGTCAATGTTGATGACCTCCACGTAAGCGCACCTTGGGGTTCAACAAGCATGGAAATCACTTTGTGACCCCAAAACGGTGAGTAATAGTCCACGAAACGGGTCAGAATTGACAAAAACCGCGAGTGTTGATGACCGACACGTAAACGCACCCCAGGGTTCGTTAATCATGGAAATTACTCCGGGACCCTAAAAGAGTGAGTAATAGTCCATGTAACAGGCCAAAATCGGCCAAAACTATGAGTGTTGATGACCGACACGTAAGCACACCTTGGAGTTCAACAAGCATGGAAATCACTTTGTGACCCCAAAACGGTGAGTAATAGTCCATGAAACGGGTCAGAATCGACATAAACTGCGAGTGTTGATGACCGGCACGTAAACGCACCCCAGGGTTCGTTAATCATGGAAATCACTCCGGGACCCCAAAACAGTGAGTAGCAGTCCATGAAACGGGCTAGAATCGGCCAAAACTGCGAGTGTTGATGACCGACACGTAAACGCACCCCAGGGTTCGTTAATCGTGGAAGTCACTGCGAGACCCCCAAATAGTGAGTGATAGTCCACGAAACGGGCCAGAATCGGCCAAAACTGTCAATGTTGATGACCTACACGTAAGCGCACCTTGTTGTTCAACAAGCATGGAAATCACTTCGGGACCCCAAAACGATGAGTAATAGACCACGAAACGGGTCAGAATCGACAAAAACCGCGAGTGTTGATCACCGACACGTAAATGCACCCCGGGTTCGTTAATCGTGGAAGTCACTCCGGGACCCCAAAACAGTTAGTAATAGTCCACGAAACGGGCCAGAATCGGCCAAAACTGTCAGTGTCGATGACCAACACTTAAGCGCACCTTGTTTTTCAACAAGCATGGAAATCACTTCGGGACCCCAAAACGGTGAGTAATAGTCCATGAAACGGGTCAGAATCGACAAAAACCGCGAGTGTTGATGACCGACACGTAAACGCACCCCAGGGTTCGTAAATCGTGGAAATCACTCCGGGCCCCCAAAAAAGTGAGTACTAGTCCACGAAATGGGCCAGAATCGGCCAAAACTGCTAGTGTTGATGATCGACACGTAATAGCACCCCAGGGTTCATTGATCGTGGAAGTCACTCCGAGATCCCAAAACAGTGAGTAATAGTCCACGGAACGGGTCAAAATCAACAAAAACCGCGAGTGTTGATGACCGACACGTAAACGCACCCCAGGGTTCGTTAATCACGGAAATCACTCCGGGCCCCCAAAACAGTGAGTATTAGTCCACGAAATGGGCCAAAATCGGCCAAAACTGTGAGTGTTGATGACCGACACGTAATAGCACCCCAGGGTTCATTAATCGTGGAAGTCTCTCCGAGACCCCAAAACAGTGAGTAATAGTCCACGGAACGGGCCAGAATCGGTCAAAACTGTCAATGTTGATGACCTCCACGTAAGCGCACCTTGGGGTTCAACAAGCATGGAAATCACTTTGTGACCCCAAAACGGTGAGTAATAGTCCACGAAACGGGTCAGAATTGACAAAAACCGCGAGTGTTGATGACCGACACGTAAACGCACCCCAGGGTTCGTTAATCATGGAAATTACTCCGGGACCCTAAAAGAGTGAGTAATAGTCCATGTAACAGGCCAAAATCGGCCAAAACTATGAGTGTTGATGACCGACACGTAAGCACACCTTGGAGTTCAACAAGCATGGAAATCACTTTGTGACCCCAAAACGGTGAGTAATAGTCCATGAAACGGGTCAGAATCGACATAAACTGCGAGTGTTGATGACCGGCACGTAAACGCACCCCAGGGTTCGTTAATCATGGAAATCACTCCGGGACCCCAAAACAGTGAGTAGCAGTCCATGAAACGGGCTAGAATCGGCCAAAACTGCGAGTGTTGATGACCGACACGTAAACGCACCCCAGGGTTCGTTAATCGTGGAAGTCACTGCGAGACCCCCAAATAGTGAGTGATAGTCCACGAAACGGGCCAGAATCGGCCAAAACTGTCAATGTTGATGACCTACACGTAAGCGCACCTTGTTGTTCAACAAGCATGGAAATCACTTCGGGACCCCAAAACGATGAGTAATAGACCACGAAACGGGTCAGAATCGACAAAAACCGCGAGTGTTGATCACCGACACGTAAATGCACCCCGGGGTTCGTTAATCGTGGAAGTCACTCCGGGACCCCAAAACAGTTAGTAATAGTCCACGAAACGGGCCAGAATCGGCCAAAACTGTCAGTGTCGATGACCAACACTTAAGCGCACCTTGTTTTTCAACAAGCATGGAAATCACTTCGGGACCCCAAAACGGTGAGTAATAGTCCATGAAACGGGTCAGAATCGACAAAAACCGCGAGTGTTGATGACCGACACGTAAACGCACCCCAGGGTTCGTAAATCGTGGAAATCACTCCGGGCCCCCAAAAAAGTGAGTACTAGTCCACGAAATGGGCCAGAATCGGCCAAAACTGCTAGTGTTGATGATCGACACGTAATAGCACCCCAGGGTTCATTGATCGTGGAAGTCACTCCGAGATCCCAAAACAGTGAGTAATAGTCCACGGAACGGGTCAAAATCAACAAAAACCGCGAGTGTTGATGACCGACACGTAAACGCACCCCAGGGTTCGTTAATCACGGAAATCACTCCGGGCCCCCAAAACAGTGAGTATTAGTCCACGAAATGGGCCAAAATCGGCCAAAACTGTGAGTGTTGATGACCGACACGTAATAGCACCCCAGGGTTCATTAATCGTGGAAGTCTCTCCGAGACCCCAAAACAGTGAGTAATAGTCCACGGAACGGGCCAGAATCGGTCAAAACTGTCAATGTTGATGACCTCCACGTAAGCGCACCTTGGGGTTCAACAAGCATGGAAATCACTTTGTGACCCCAAAACGGTGAGTAATAGTCCACGAAACGGGTCAGAATTGACAAAAACCGCGAGTGTTGATGACCGACACGTAAACGCACCCCAGGGTTCGTTAATCATGGAAATTACTCCGGGACCCTAAAAGAGTGAGTAATAGTCCATGTAACAGGCCAAAATCGGCCAAAACTATGAGTGTTGATGACCGACACGTAAGCACACCTTGGAGTTCAACAAGCATGGAAATCACTTTGTGACCCCAAAACGGTGAGTAATAGTCCATGAAACGGGTCAGAATCGACATAAACTGCGAGTGTTGATGACCGGCACGTAAACGCACCCCAGGGTTCGTTAATCATGGAAATCACTCCGGGACCCCAAAACAGTGAGTAGCAGTCCATGAAACGGGCTAGAATCGGCCAAAACTGCGAGTGTTGATGACCGACACGTAAACGCACCCCAGGGTTCGTTAATCGTGGAAGTCACTGCGAGACCCCCAAATAGTGAGTGATAGTCCACGAAACGGGCCAGAATCGGCCAAAACTGTCAATGTTGATGACCTACACGTAAGCGCACCTTGTTGTTCAACAAGCATGGAAATCACTTCGGGACCCCAAAACGATGAGTAATAGACCACGAAACGGGTCAGAATCGACAAAAACCGCGAGTGTTGATCACCGACACGTAAATGCACCCCGGGGTTCGTTAATCGTGGAAGTCACTCCGGGACCCCAAAACAGTTAGTAATAGTCCACGAAACGGGCCAGAATCGGCCAAAACTGTCAGTGTCGATGACCAACACTTAAGCGCACCTTGTTTTTCAACAAGCATGGAAATCACTTCGGGACCCCAAAACGGTGAGTAATAGTCCATGAAACGGGTCAGAATCGACAAAAACCGCGAGTGTTGATGACCGACACGTAAACGCACCCCAGGGTTCGTAAATCGTGGAAATCACTCCGGGCCCCCAAAAAAGTGAGTACTAGTCCACGAAATGGGCCAGAATCGGCCAAAACTGCTAGTGTTGATGATCGACACGTAATAGCACCCCAGGGTTCATTGATCGTGGAAGTCACTCCGAGATCCCAAAACAGTGAGTAATAGTCCACGGAACGGGTCAAAATCAACAAAAACCGCGAGTGTTGATGACCGACACGTAAACGCACCCCAGGGTTCGTTAATCACGGAAATCACTCCGGGCCCCCAAAACAGTGAGTATTAGTCCACGAAATGGGCCAAAATCGGCCAAAACTGTGAGTGTTGATGACCGACACGTAATAGCACCCCAGGGTTCATTAATCGTGGAAGTCTCTCCGAGACCCCAAAACAGTGAGTAATAGTCCACGGAACGGGCCAGAATCGGTCAAAACTGTCAATGTTGATGACCTCCACGTAAGCGCACCTTGGGGTTCAACAAGCATGGAAATCACTTTGTGACCCCAAAACGGTGAGTAATAGTCCACGAAACGGGTCAGAATTGACAAAAACCGCGAGTGTTGATGACCGACACGTAAACGCACCCCAGGGTTCGTTAATCATGGAAATTACTCCGGGACCCTAAAAGAGTGAGTAATAGTCCATGTAACAGGCCAAAATCGGCCAAAACTATGAGTGTTGATGACCGACACGTAAGCACACCTTGGAGTTCAACAAGCATGGAAATCACTTTGTGACCCCAAAACGGTGAGTAATAGTCCATGAAACGGGTCAGAATCGACATAAACTGCGAGTGTTGATGACCGGCACGTAAACGCACCCCAGGGTTCGTTAATCATGGAAATCACTCCGGGACCCCAAAACAGTGAGTAGCAGTCCATGAAACGGGCTAGAATCGGCCAAAACTGCGAGTGTTGATGACCGACACGTAAACGCACCCCAGGGTTCGTTAATCGTGGAAGTCACTGCGAGACCCCCAAATAGTGAGTGATAGTCCACGAAACGGGCCAGAATCGGCCAAAACTGTCAATGTTGATGACCTACACGTAAGCGCACCTTGTTGTTCAACAAGCATGGAAATCACTTCGGGACCCCAAAACGATGAGTAATAGACCACGAAACGGGTCAGAATCGACAAAAACCGCGAGTGTTGATCACCGACACGTAAATGCACCCCGGGGTTCGTTAATCGTGGAAGTCACTCCGGGACCCCAAAACAGTTAGTAATAGTCCACGAAACGGGCCAGAATCGGCCAAAACTGTCAGTGTCGATGACCAACACTTAAGCGCACCTTGTTTTTCAACAAGCATGGAAATCACTTCGGGACCCCAAAACGGTGAGTAATAGTCCATGAAACGGGTCAGAATCGACAAAAACCGCGAGTGTTGATGACCGACACGTAAACGCACCCCAGGGTTCGTAAATCGTGGAAATCACTCCGGGCCCCCAAAAAAGTGAGTACTAGTCCACGAAATGGGCCAGAATCGGCCAAAACTGCTAGTGTTGATGATCGACACGTAATAGCACCCCAGGGTTCATTGATCGTGGAAGTCACTCCGAGATCCCAAAACAGTGAGTAATAGTCCACGGAACGGGTCAAAATCAACAAAAACCGCGAGTGTTGATGACCGACACGTAAACGCACCCCAGGGTTCGTTAATCACGGAAATCACTCCGGGCCCCCAAAACAGTGAGTATTAGTCCACGAAATGGGCCAAAATCGGCCAAAACTGTGAGTGTTGATGACCGACACGTAATAGCACCCCAGGGTTCATTAATCGTGGAAGTCTCTCCGAGACCCCAAAACAGTGAGTAATAGTCCACGGAACGGGCCAGAATCGGTCAAAACTGTCAATGTTGATGACCTCCACGTAAGCGCACCTTGGGGTTCAACAAGCATGGAAATCACTTTGTGACCCCAAAACGGTGAGTAATAGTCCACGAAACGGGTCAGAATTGACAAAAACCGCGAGTGTTGATGACCGACACGTAAACGCACCCCAGGGTTCGTTAATCATGGAAATTACTCCGGGACCCTAAAAGAGTGAGTAATAGTCCATGTAACAGGCCAAAATCGGCCAAAACTATGAGTGTTGATGACCGACACGTAAGCACACCTTGGAGTTCAACAAGCATGGAAATCACTTTGTGACCCCAAAACGGTGAGTAATAGTCCATGAAACGGGTCAGAATCGACATAAACTGCGAGTGTTGATGACCGGCACGTAAACGCACCCCAGGGTTCGTTAATCATGGAAATCACTCCGGGACCCCAAAACAGTGAGTAGCAGTCCATGAAACGGGCTAGAATCGGCCAAAACTGCGAGTGTTGATGACCGACACGTAAACGCACCCCAGGGTTCGTTAATCGTGGAAGTCACTGCGAGACCCCCAAATAGTGAGTGATAGTCCACGAAACGGGCCAGAATCGGCCAAAACTGTCAATGTTGATGACCTACACGTAAGCGCACCTTGTTGTTCAACAAGCATGGAAATCACTTCGGGACCCCAAAACGATGAGTAATAGACCACGAAACGGGTCAGAATCGACAAAAACCGCGAGTGTTGATCACCGACACGTAAATGCACCCCGGGGTTCGTTAATCGTGGAAGTCACTCCGGGACCCCAAAACAGTTAGTAATAGTCCACGAAACGGGCCAGAATCGGCCAAAACTGTCAGTGTCGATGACCAACACTTAAGCGCACCTTGTTTTTCAACAAGCATGGAAATCACTTCGGGACCCCAAAACGGTGAGTAATAGTCCATGAAACGGGTCAGAATCGACAAAAACCGCGAGTGTTGATGACCGACACGTAAACGCACCCCAGGGTTCGTAAATCGTGGAAATCACTCCGGGCCCCCAAAAAAGTGAGTACTAGTCCACGAAATGGGCCAGAATCGGCCAAAACTGCTAGTGTTGATGATCGACACGTAATAGCACCCCAGGGTTCATTGATCATGGAAGTCACTCCGAGATCCCAAAACAGTGAGTAATAGTCCACGGAACGGGTCAAAATCAACAAAAACCGCGAGTGTTGATGACCGACACGTAAACGCACCCCAGGGTTCGTTAATCACGGAAATCACTCCGGGCCCCCAAAACAGTGAGTATTAGTCCACGAAATGGGCCAAAATCGGCCAAAACTGTGAGTGTTGATGACCGACACGTAATAGCACCCCAGGGTTCATTAATCGTGGAAGTCTCTCCGAGACCCCAAAACAGTGAGTAATAGTCCACGGAACGGGCCAGAATCGGTCAAAACTGTCAATGTTGATGACCTCCACGTAAGCGCACCTTGGGGTTCAACAAGCATGGAAATCACTTTGTGACCCCAAAACGGTGAGTAATAGTCCACGAAACGGGTCAGAATTGACAAAAACCGCGAGTGTTGATGACCGACACGTAAACGCACCCCAGGGTTCGTTAATCATGGAAATTACTCCGGGACCCTAAAAGAGTGAGTAATAGTCCATGTAACAGGCCAAAATCGGCCAAAACTATGAGTGTTGATGACCGACACGTAAGCACACCTTGGAGTTCAACAAGCATGGAAATCACTTTGTGACCCCAAAACGGTGAGTAATAGTCCATGAAACGGGTCAGAATCGACATAAACTGCGAGTGTTGATGACCGGCACGTAAACGCACCCCAGGGTTCGTTAATCATGGAAATCACTCCGGGACCCCAAAACAGTGAGTAGCAGTCCATGAAACGGGCTAGAATCGGCCAAAACTGCGAGTGTTGATGACCGACACGTAAACGCACCCCAGGGTTCGTTAATCGTGGAAGTCACTGCGAGACCCCCAAATAGTGAGTGATAGTCCACGAAACGGGCCAGAATCGGCCAAAACTGTCAATGTTGATGACCTACACGTAAGCGCACCTTGTTGTTCAACAAGCATGGAAATCACTTCGGGACCCCAAAACGATGAGTAATAGACCACGAAACGGGTCAGAATCGACAAAAACCGCGAGTGTTGATCACCGACACGTAAATGCACCCCGGGGTTCGTTAATCGTGGAAGTCACTCCGGGACCCCAAAACAGTTAGTAATAGTCCACGAAACGGGCCAGAATCGGCCAAAACTGTCAGTGTCGATGACCAACACTTAAGCGCACCTTGTTTTTCAACAAGCATGGAAATCACTTCGGGACCCCAAAACGGTGAGTAATAGTCCATGAAACGGGTCAGAATCGACAAAAACCGCGAGTGTTGATGACCGACACGTAAACGCACCCCAGGGTTCGTAAATCGTGGAAATCACTCCGGGCCCCCAAAAAAGTGAGTACTAGTCCACGAAATGGGCCAGAATCGGCCAAAACTGCTAGTGTTGATGATCGACACGTAATAGCACCCCAGGGTTCATTGATCATGGAAGTCACTCCGAGATCCCAAAACAGTGAGTAATAGTCCACGAACGGGTCAAATCGACAAAACCGCGAGTGTTGATGACCGACACGTAAACGCACCCCAGGGTTCGTAAATCGTGGAAAATCACTCCGGGCCCCCAAAAAAGTGAGTACTAGTCCACGAAATGGGCCAGAATCGGCCAAAACTGCTAGTGTTGATGATCGACACGTAATAGCACCCCAGGGTTCATTGATCATGGAAGTCACTCCGAGATCCCAAAACAGTGAGTAATAGTCCACGGAACGGGTCAAAATCAACAAAAACCGCGAGTGTTGATGACCGACACGTAAACGCACCCCAGGGTTCGTTAATCACGGAAATCACTCCGGGCCCCCAAAACAGTGAGTATTAGTCCACGAAATGGGCCAAAATCGGCCAAAACTGTGAGTGTTGATGACCGACACGTAATAGCACCCCAGGGTTCATTAATCGTGGAAGTCTCTCCGAGACCCCAAAACAGTGAGTAATAGTCCACGAAACGGGCCAGAATCGGTCAAAACTGTCAATGTTGATGACCTCCACGTAAGCGCACCTTGGGGTTCAACAAGCATGGAAATCACTTTGTGACCCCAAAACGGTGAGTAATAGTCCACGAAACGGGTCAGAATTGACAAAAACCGCGAGTGTTGATGACCGACACGTAAACGCACCCCAGGGTTCGTTAATCATGGAAATTACTCCGGGACCCTAAAAGAGTGAGTAATAGTCCATGTAACAGGCCAAAATCGGCCAAAACTATGAGTGTTGATGACCGACACGTAAGCACACCTTGGAGTTCAACAAGCATGGAAATCACTTTGTGACCCCAAAACGGTGAGTAATAGTCCATGAAACGGGTCAGAATCGACATAAACTGCGAGTGTTGATGACCGGCACGTAAACGCACCCCAGGGTTCGTTAATCATGGAAATCACTCCGGGACCCCAAAACAGTGAGTAGCAGTCCATGAAACGGGCTAGAATCGGCCAAAACTGCGAGTGTTGATGACCGACACGTAAACGCACCCCAGGGTTCGTTAATCGTGGAAGTCACTGCGAGACCCCCAAATAGTGAGTGATAGTCCACGAAACGGGCCAGAATCGGCCAAAACTGTCAATGTTGATGACCTACACGTAAGCGCACCTTGTTGTTCAACAAGCATGGAAATCACTTCGGGACCCCAAAACGATGAGTAATAGACCACGAAACGGGTCAGAATCGACAAAAACCGCGAGTGTTGATCACCGACACGTAAATGCACCCCGGGGTTCGTTAATCGTGGAAGTCACTCCGGGACCCCAAAACAGTTAGTAATAGTCCACGAAACGGGCCAGAATCGGCCAAAACTGTCAGTGTCGATGACCAACACTTAAGCGCACCTTGTTTTTCAACAAGCATGGAAATCACTTCGGGACCCCAAAACGGTGAGTAATAGTCCATGAAACGGGTCAGAATCGACAAAAACCGCGAGTGTTGATGACCGACACGTAAACGCACCCCAGGGTTCGTAAATCGTGGAAATCACTCCGGGCCCCCAAAAAAGTGAGTACTAGTCCACGAAATGGGCCAGAATCGGCCAAAACTGCTAGTGTTGATGATCGACACGTAATAGCACCCCAGGGTTCATTGATCGTGGAAGTCACTCCGAGATCCCAAAACAGTGAGTAATAGTCCACGAAACGGGTCAAAATCAACAAAAACCGCGAGTGTTGATGACCGACACGTAAACGCACCCCAGGGTTCGTTAATCATGGAAATCACTCCGGGCCCCCAAAACAGTGAGTATTAGTCCACGAAATGGGCCAAAATCGGCCAAAACTGTGAGTGTTGATGACCGACACGTAATAGCACCCCAGGGTTCATTAATCGTGGAAGTCTCTCCGAGACCCCAAAACAGTGAGTAATAGTCCACGGAACGGGCCAGAATCGGTCAAAACTGTCAATGTTGATGACCTCCACGTAAGCGCACCTTGGGGTTCAACAAGCATGGAAATCACTTTGTGACCCCAAAACGGTGAGTAATAGTCCACGAAACGGGTCAGAATCGACAAAACTGCTGAGTGTTGATGACCGGAACGTAAACGCACCCCAGGGTTCGTTAATCATTGGAAATCACTCCGGGACCCCAAACAGTTGAGTTAGGCAGTCTCA
Source organism: Triticum aestivum (assembly GCF_018294505.1). NCBI lineage: Eukaryota > Viridiplantae > Streptophyta > Magnoliopsida > Poales > Poaceae > Triticum > Triticum aestivum. The sequence goes on from NC_057797.1 coordinate 2,723,035, forward strand.
TGAACGGGCTAGAATCGGCCAAAACTGCGAGTGTTGATGACAAACACGTAAACGCACCCCAGGGTCGTTAATCATGGAAGTCACTGCGAGACCCCAAATAGTGAGTGATGTCCACGGAAACGGGGCCAGAATCGGCCAAAACTGTCAATGTGATGACCTACACGTAAGCGCACCTTGTTGTTCAACAAGCCATGGAAATCACTTCGGGACCCCAACAACGAATGAGTAATAGGACCACCGAAACGGGTCAGAATCGACAAAAAACCGCGAGTGTTGATCTACCGACAACGTAAATTGCAACCCCGGTGTTCCGTTAATCGTGGAA
>NC_057797.1:2724020-2724536 GCF_018294505.1 Triticum aestivum
TTTTCAACAGTCAGTCTAGAGGGCATTATAAATTCAAAAAAATTTAAAAAAAATACAAAAACTCGGAAACCTAGTTTTGTTTGTGGAAGAGATCATGTGTGCCAAAACTGAGGTGATTTGGAGGTGGTCGAAAAAATGCCCGCATTCCCGTAGGGACCATTTTGGTCTTAACTTAAGCCAGTTTTTGAAAAAACATGAATTTTTCCACCACCTCCAAATCACCCAAATTTTCGTGTACATGGTGACCCACATGTACAAAACATGTGTATGCAAGAAAATTTTGAAAAAAAATTATTTTACTATGCCCCCTTGAGGCATAGACCGATGTTTTCAGCAGACAGTCTAGAGGGCATTATAAATTCAAAAAAATTCAAAAAAATACAAAAACTTGGAAACCTAGTTTTGTTTGTGGAAGAGATCATGTGTGCCAAAAGTGAGGTGATTTGGAGGTGGTCGAAAAAATGCCCGCATTCCCGGAGGGACCATTTGGTCTTTTAACTTAAGTCAGTTTTTGAA
>NC_057797.1:2724546-2726873 GCF_018294505.1 Triticum aestivum
AAAAAAAATTATTTTACTATGCCCCCTTGAGGCATAGACCGATGTTTTCAGCAGATAGTCTAGAGGGCATTATAAATTCAAAAAAATTCAAAAAAATACAAAAACTTGGAAACCTAGTTTTGTTTGTGGAAGAGATCATGTGTGCCAAAAGTGAGGTGATTTGGAGGTGGTCGAAAAAATGCCCGCATTCCCGGAGGGACCATTTGATCTTTTAACTTAAGTCAGTTTTTGAAAAAACGTGAATTTTTCCACCACCTCCAAATCACCCAAATTTTCTTGTACATCGTCACCCACATGTGCAAAACATGTGTATGCAAGAAAATTTTGAAAAAAGTATTTTACAATGCCCCCTTGAGGCATAGACCGGTGTTTTCAACAGTTAGTCTAGAGGGCATTATAAATTCAAAAAAATTCAAAAAAAATACAAAAACTTGGAAACCTAGTTTTGTTTGTGGATGAGATCATGTGTGCCAAAACTGAGGTGATTTGGAGTTGTTCGAAAAAATGCCCGCATTCCCGGAGGGACCATTTGGTCTTTTAACTTAAGCCAGTTTTTGAAAAAACGTGAATTTTTCCACCACCTCCAAATCACCCAAATTTTCTTGTACGTGGTCACCCACATGTGGAAAACATGTGTATGCAAGAAAATTTTGAAAAAAAGTATTTTACAATGCCCCCTTGAGGCATAGACCGATGTTTTCAACAGTCAGTCTAGAGGGCATTATAAATTCAAAAAAATTTAGAAAAATACAAAAACTTGGAAATCTAGTTTTGTTTGTGGAAGAGATCATGTGTGCCAAAACTGAGGTGATTTGGAGGTGGTCGAAAAAATGCCCGTATTCCCGGAGGGACCATTTGGTCTTAAACTTAAGCCAGTTTTTGAAAAAACGTGAATTTTTCCACCACCTCCAAATCACCCAAAGTTTCTTGTACATGGTCACCCACATGTGCAAAACATGTGTATGCAAGAAAATTTTGAAAAAATTTATTTTACAATGCCCCTTTGAGGCATAGACCGATGTTTTCAGAAGTCAGTCTAGAGGGCATTATAAATTCAAAATAAATACAAAAACTTGGAAACCTAGTTTTGTTTGTGGAAGAGATCATGTGTGCCAAAAGTGAGGTGATTTGGAGGTGGTCGAAAAAATGCCCGCATTCCCGGAGGGACCATTTGGTCTTTTTAACTTAAGCCAGTTTTTGAAAAAACGTGAATTTTTCAACCACCTCCAAATCACCCAAATTTTCTTGTACATGGTGACCCACATGTGCAAAACATGTGTATACAAGAAAATTTTGAAAAAAATTATTTTACAATGCCCCTTGAGGCATAGACCGATGTTTTCAACAGTCAGTCTAGAGGGCATTATAAATTCAAAAAAATTCAAAAAAATACAAAAACTTTGGAACCTAGTTTTGTTTGTGGAAGAGATCATGTGTGCCAAAAGTGAGGTGATTTGGAGGTTGTCGAAAAAATGCCCGCATTCCCGGAGGGACCATTTGGTCTTTTAACTTAAGCCAGTTTTTGAAAAAACGTGAATTTTTCCACCACCTCCAAATCACCCAAATTTTCTTGTACATGGTGACCCACATGTGCAAAACATGTGTATGCAAGAAAATTTTGAAAAAAATTATTTTACAATGCCCCTTGAGGCATAGACCGATGTTTTCAGCAGACAGTCTAGAGGGCATTATAAATTCAAAAAAATTCAAAAAAATACAAAAACTTGGAAACCTAGTTTGTTTGTGGAAGAGATCATGTGTGCCAAAACTGACGTGATTTGGAGGTGGTCGAAAAAATGCCCGCATTCCCGGAGGGACCATTTGGTCTTTTTTAACTTAAGCCAGTTTTTGAAAAAACGTGAATTTCTCCACCACCTCCAAATCACCCAAATTTTCTTGTACATGGTCACCCACATGTGCAAAACATGTGTATGCAGGAAAATTTTGAAAAAAAGTATTTTACAATGCCCCCTTGAGGCATGACCGATGTTTTCAACAGTCAGTCTAGAGGGCATTATAAATTCAAAAAAATTTAAAAAAAATACAAAAACTCGGAAACCTAGTTTTGTTTGTGGAAGAGATCATGTGTGCCAAAACTGAGGTGATTTGGAGGTGGTCGAAAAAATGCCCGCATTCCCGTAGGGACCATTTTGGTCTTAACTTAAGCCAGTTTTTGAAAAAACATGAATTTTTCCACCACCTCCAAATCACCCAAATTTTCGTGTACATGGTGACCCACATGTACAAAACATGTGTATGCAAGAAAATTTTGAAAAAAAATTATTTTACTATGCCCCCTTGAGGCATAGACCGATGTTTTCAGCAGA
>NC_057797.1:2732453-2734696 GCF_018294505.1 Triticum aestivum
GAAAATTTTGAAAAAAAGTACTTTACAATGCCCCCTTGAGGCATAGACCGATGTTTTCAACAGTCAGTCTAGAGGGCATTATAAATTCAAAAAAATTTAGAAAAATACAAAAACTTGGAAATCTAGTTTTGTTTGTGGAAGAGATCATGTGTGCCAAAACTGAGGTGATTTGGAGGTGGTCGAAAAAATGCCCGTATTCCCGGAGGGACCATTTGGTCTTAACTTAAGCCAGTTTTTGAAAAAACGTGAATTTTTCCACCACCTCCAAATCACCCAAAGTTTCTTGTACATGGTCACCCACATGTGCAAAACATGTGTATGCAAGAAAATTTTGAAAAAAATTATTTTACAATGCCCCTTTGAGGCATAGACCGATGTTTTCAGCAGTCAGTCTAGAGGGCATTATAAATTCAAAATAAATACAAAAACTTGGAAACCTAGTTTTGTTTGTGGAAGAGATCATGTGTGCCAAAAGTGAGGTGATTTGGAGGTGGTCGAAAAAATGCCCGCATTCTCGGAGGGACCATTTGGTCTTTTTAACTTAAGCCAGTTTTTGAAAAAACGTGAATTTTTCAACCACCTCCAAATCACCCAAATTTTCTTGTACATGGTGACCCACATGTGCAAAACATGTGTATACAAGAAAATTTTGAAAAAAATTATTTTACAATGCCCCTTGAGGCATAGACCGATGTTTTCAACAGTCAGTCTAGAGGGCATTATAAATTCAAAAAAATTCAAAAAAATACAAAAACTTTGGAACCTAGTTTTTAACTTACTGCTCATATTGTTTGATACTTTACCATCTGGGGATTAGGCTATCGGTGAACACGACAATGCGGCTGTTGGTCACGGATGCCGGGGGCGTGAGCGGGGTTGAGGAGCTCACATGGTGCTATACATGAAGACCTGCAAGTGGTGGCAGGAGGTGGCATGCCTGCTGCTTGGCTGGAAGTCCGACATGGACTCCCACGACCGACTGTAAGCATGGTATGTACCCAATCGTCAAACTATCTTCTTTCACCTCCTTCTTATGTAGAAATTAAACTTCGCTGCAACACCGGGCATTCCTACTTTCAGTCAGTCATTTCTGCCCATTCCAACTGTTAATACTAAGTGTACATGTCACCCACATTGGACCAGTCTGTTGCATTTGAATTACCTTGATCTATGGAAATAGTTAGGCATGCTACGTGCAAGTGCTTATCTAGGCAATCCAAAGTTCAGCCTGTAGTTTTATGCACATCATCCCAGTCAGCAATAGATGCATGGTTGCCGATGCGTTGCCACAGAACAATCCTACAGTGGGGCAGGTGGGGATGAGAGGATTCAGCGGCTGCACCGGTGGCTTTTCTATCTCCAGGAGATGGAGCGCGCCACCTCATCAATGTGGGAGCTGCATTGCACTAACAGGGCACGATGCCTCATGGATGCGGGAGCTGCAGTGCACTATTTAAGAGTTCAAAAGCATGAAGGATGAAATTACCTGCAAGTGTTTAAGATCACGAAGGAGGATGTCAAAGTTTTCCATTTTCAAGGACTTGTGAGCAAGTAGTATATGGACTTCACTCTGATTCTAACGAAAAAGTTGGCTATCTGATTCTAAAAATAAGAGCAGAAAATAATAGAGATGTATCTACATGTGTGTGCCTTAAAATTCATTTCATTCTGTTAGTCGAGGTTATAACCTTTCAAACTTTACTTATCCAGGTTGTGAAGACCTTCCAGCATTACCCCAGGAAGCTAACACATCAGCTTGTGCCATACGTGGTGTTTTCTTGTTGATGAATGTTGGTCTAGGTAATCTCCTTGATGAACCATGTGACAATTAATAAAGTTAATAAAGGACAGCATACTCTTTTTGTCTGCCTTGATCGCAGTGGGGCGGGGGTGAGGCGTTGGAGAGAGAGGCGGGGCAGTGGTGCATGCGTGCAGTGCGTCTGGACGACGGAATGCATGATCGAGTGATCGGTGTGGTGGTTGGCGGTGCTTGGGCATTGATGTTCGATTTGAGAGGAAGAAGAAAGATTAGCTGCTAATTTTGGGGGGGAAGAAGAGAGATTGAGCGTGTTGTTGTTGTCGTCTTGGGAGAGGAATAAAAGAGAGTAGTAAAGAGCTGTAGAGAGATAGCGAGGGATTGAGAGGCTACTACTATTTCTATTGCTGTCAATGCTTGCACAATGCTATTGCTTATTATACTGGGGTATTCATCTTTGGAATAAAAACAATCATCCCCCCCCCCC
>NC_057797.1:2734706-2735825 GCF_018294505.1 Triticum aestivum
CGTGTACATGGTCACCCACATGTGCAAAACATGTGTATGCAAGAAAATTTTGAAAAAAAGTATTTTACAATGCCCCCTTGAGGCATAGACCGATGTTTTCAACAGTTAGTCTAGAGGGCATTATAAATTCAAAAAAATTTAAAAAAATACAAAAACTCGGAAACCTAGTTTTGTTTGTGGAAGAGATCATGTGTGCCAAAACTGAGGTGATTTGGAGGTGGTCGAAAAAATGCCCGCATTCCCGTAGGGACCATTTTGGTCTTAACTTAAGCCAGTTTTTGAAAAAACATGAATTTTTCCACCACCTCCAAATCACCCAAATTTTCGTGTACATGGTGTACCACATGTACAAAACATGTGTATGCAAGAAAATTTTGAAAAAAAATTATTTTACTATGCCCCCTTGAGGCATAGACCGATGTTTTCAGCAGACAGTCTAGAGGGCATTATAAATTCAAAAAAATTCAAAAAAATACAAAAACTTGGAAACCTAGTTTTGTTTGTGGAAGAGATCATGTGTGCCAAAAGTGAGGTGATTTGGAGGTGGTCGAAAAAATGCCCGCATTCCCGGAGGGACCATTTGGTCTTTTAACTTAAGTCAGTTTTTGAAAAAACGTGAATTTTTCCACCACCTCCAAATCACCCAAATTTTCTTGTACATCGTCACCCACATGTGCAAAACATGTGTATGCAAGAAAATTTTGAAAAAAGTATTTTACAATGCCCCCTTGAGGCATAGACCGATGTTTTCAACAGTTAGTCTAGAGGGCATTATAAATTCAAAAAAATTCAAAAAAAATACAAAAACTTGGAAACCTAGTTTTGTTTGTGGATGAGATCATGTGTGCCAAAACTGAGGTGATTTGGAGTTGTTCGAAAAAATGCCCGCATTCCCGGAGGGACCATTTGGTCTTTTAACTTAAGCCAGTTTTTGAAAAAACGTGAATTTTTCCACCACCTCCAAATCACCCAAATTTTCTTGTACGTGGTCACCCACATGTGGAAAACATGTGTATGCAAGAAAATTTTGAAAAAAAGTATTTTACAATGCCCCCTTGAGGCATAGACCGATGTTTTCAACAGTCAGTCTAGAGGGCATTATAAATTCAAAAAAATTTA
>NC_057797.1:2736811-2737319 GCF_018294505.1 Triticum aestivum
AACTTAAGCCAGTTTTTGAAAAAAACGTGAATTTTTCCACCACCTCCAAATCACCCAAATTTTCGTGTACATGGTGATCCACATGTGCAAAATCTGTGTATGCAACAAAATTTTCAAAAAAATTATTTTACAATGCTCCCTTGAGGCATAGACCGATGTTTTCAGCAGACAGTCTAGAGGGCATTATAAATTCAAAAAAATTCAAAAAAATACAAAAACTTGGAAACCTAGTTTTGTTTGTGGAAGAGATCATGTGTGCAAAAACTGAGGTGATTTGGAGGTGGTCGAAAAAATGCCCGCATTCCCGGAGGGACCATTTGGTCTAACTTAAGCCAGTTTTTAAAAAGACGTGAATTTTTCCACCACCTCCAAATCACCCAAATTTTCTTGTACATGGTCACCCACATGTGCAAAACATGTGTATGCAAGAAAATTTTGAAAAAATTATTTTAAAATGCCCCCTTGAGGCATAGACCAATGTTTTCAACAGTCAGTCTAGAGGGCATTA
>NC_057797.1:2737575-2738053 GCF_018294505.1 Triticum aestivum
AAAAAAGTATTTTACAATGCCCCCTTGAGGCATAGACCGATGTTTTCAACAGTCAGTCTAGAGGGCATTCTAAATTCAAAAAAATTTAAAAAAATACAAAAACTTGGAAATCTAGTTTTGTTTGTGGAAGAGATCATGTGTGCCAAAACTGAGGTGATTTGGAGGTGGTCGAAAAAATGCCCGTATTCCCGGAGGGACCATTTGGTCTTAACTTAAGCCAGTTTTTGAGAAAACGTGAATTTTTGCACCACCTCCAAATCACCCAAAGTTTCTTGTACATGGTCACCCACATGTGCAAAACATGTGTATGCAAGAAAATTTTGAAAAAAATTATTTTACAATGCCCCTTTGAGGCATAGACCGATGTTTTCAGCAGTCAGTCTAGAGGGCATTATAAATTCAAAATAAATACAAAAACTTGGAAACCTAGTTTTGTTTGTGGAAGAGATCATGTGTGCCAAAAGTGAGGTGATTTGGA
>NC_057797.1:2742192-2742685 GCF_018294505.1 Triticum aestivum
TTTGAAAAAAATTATTTTACAATGCCCCTTTGAGGCATAGACCGATGTTTTCAGCAGTCAGTCTAGAGGGCATTATAAATTCAAAATAAATACAAAAACTTGGAAACCTAGTTTTGTTTGTGGAAGAGATCATGTGTGCCAAAAGTGAGGTGATTTGGAGGTGGTCGAAAAAATGCCCGCATTCCCGGAGGGACCATTTGGTCTTTTTAACTTAAGCCAGTTTTTGAAAAAACGTGAATTTTTCCACCACCTCCAAATCACCCAAATTTTCTTGTACATGGTGACCCACATGTGCAAAACATGTGTATACAAGAAAATTTTGAAAAAAATTATTTTACAATGCCCCTTGAGGCATAGACCGATGTTTTCAACAGTCAGTCTAGAGGGCATTATAAATTCAAAAAAATTCAAAAAAATACAAAAACTTTGGAACCTAGTTTTGTTTGTGGAAGAGATCATGTGTGCCAAAAGTGAGGTGATTTGGAGGTTGTCG
>NC_057797.1:2743727-2744433 GCF_018294505.1 Triticum aestivum
TGTGCAAAACATGGGTATGCAAGAAAATATTGAAAAAAAGTATTTTACAATGCCCCCTTGAGGCATAGACCGATGTTTTCAACAATCAGTCTAGAGGGCATTATAAATTCAAAAAAATTAAAAAAAATACAAAAACTTGGAAACCTAGTTTTGTTTGTGGAAGAGATCATGTGTGCCAAAACTGAGGTGATTTGGAGGTGGTCGAAAAAATGCCCGCATTCCCGAAGGGACCATTTGGTCTAACTTAAGCCAGTTTTTGAAAAACGTGAATTTTTCCAACACCTCCAAATCACCCAAATTTTCTTGTACATGGTCACCCACATGTGCAAAACATGTGTATGCAAGAAAATTTTGAAAAAATTATTTTAAAATGCCCCCTTGAGGCATAGACCGATGTTTTCAGCAGTCAGTCTAGAGGGCATTATAAATTCAAAAAAATACAAAAAAATTTAAAAAAATACAAAAACTTGGAAACCTAGTTTTGTTTGTGGAAGAGATCATGTGTGCCAAAACTGAGGTGATTTGGAGGTGGTCGAAAAAATGCCCGCATTCCCGGAGGGACCATTTGGTAAGCCAGTTTTTGAAAAAACGTGAATTTTTCACCACATACAAATCACCCAAATTTTCTTGTACATGGTGACCCACATGTGAAAACATGTGTTGGCAAAAAAATTGGAAAAAAATTATTTTACAATGCCCCCTTGAG
>NC_057797.1:2748177-2748685 GCF_018294505.1 Triticum aestivum
AACTTAAGCCAGTTTTTGAAAAAAACGTGAATTTTTCCACCACCTCCAAATCACCCAAATTTTCGTGTACATGGTGATCCACATGTGCAAAATCTGTGTATGCAACAAAATTTTCAAAAAAATTATTTTACAATGCTCCCTTGAGGCATAGACCGATGTTTTCAGCAGACAGTCTAGAGGGCATTATAAATTCAAAAAAATTCAAAAAAATACAAAAACTTGGAAACCTAGTTTTGTTTGTGGAAGAGATCATGTGTGCAAAAACTGAGGTGATTTGGAGGTGGTCGAAAAAATGCCCGCATTCCCGGAGGGACCATTTGGTCTAACTTAAGCCAGTTTTTAAAAAGACGTGAATTTTTCCACCACCTCCAAATCACCCAAATTTTCTTGTACATGGTCACCCACATGTGCAAAACATGTGTATGCAAGAAAATTTTGAAAAAATTATTTTAAAATGCCCCCTTGAGGCATAGACCAATGTTTTCAACAGTCAGTCTAGAGGGCATTA
>NC_057797.1:2749128-2749606 GCF_018294505.1 Triticum aestivum
AAAAAAGTATTTTACAATGCCCCCTTGAGGCATAGACCGATGTTTTCAACAGTCAGTCTAGAGGGCATTCTAAATTCAAAAAAATTTAAAAAAATACAAAAACTTGGAAATCTAGTTTTGTTTGTGGAAGAGATCATGTGTGCCAAAACTGAGGTGATTTGGAGGTGGTCGAAAAAATGCCCGTATTCCCGGAGGGACCATTTGGTCTTAACTTAAGCCAGTTTTTGAGAAAACGTGAATTTTTGCACCACCTCCAAATCACCCAAAGTTTCTTGTACATGGTCACCCACATGTGCAAAACATGTGTATGCAAGAAAATTTTGAAAAAAATTATTTTACAATGCCCCTTTGAGGCATAGACCGATGTTTTCAGCAGTCAGTCTAGAGGGCATTATAAATTCAAAATAAATACAAAAACTTGGAAACCTAGTTTTGTTTGTGGAAGAGATCATGTGTGCCAAAAGTGAGGTGATTTGGA
>NC_057797.1:2749616-2750201 GCF_018294505.1 Triticum aestivum
ATTTGGTCTTTTAACTTAAGCCAGTTTTTTAAAAAACGTGAATTTTTCTACCCCCTCCAAATCACCCAAAGTTTCTTTTACATGGCCACCCACATGTGCAAAACATGTGTATGCAAGAAAATTTTGAAAAAAATTATTTTACAATGCCCCTTTGAGGCATAGACCGATGTTTTCAGCAGTCAGTCTAGAGGGCATTATAAATTCAAAAAAAATCAAAATAAATACAAAAACTTGTAAACCTAGTTTTTTTTGTGGAAGAGATCATGTGTGCCAAAAGTGAGGTGATTTGGAGGTGGTCGAAAAAATGCCCGCATTCCCGGAGGGACCATTTGGTCTTTTTAACTTAAGCCAGTTTTTGAAAAAACGTGAATTTTTCCACCACCTCCAAATCACCCAAATTTTCTTGTACATGGTCACCCACATGTGCAAAACATGTGTATGCAAGAAAATTTTGAAAAAAAGTATTTTACAATGCCCCCTTGAGGCATAGACCGATGTTTTCAACAGTTAGTCTAGAGGGCATTATAAATTCAAAAAAATTCAAAAGAATACAAAAACTTGGAAACCTAGTTTTGTTTGTGGAAG
>NC_057797.1:2750211-2750779 GCF_018294505.1 Triticum aestivum
GGTCGAAAAAATGCCCGCATACCCGGAGGGACCATTTGGTCTTTTTAACTTTAGCCAGTTTTTGAAAAAACGTGAATTTTTCCACCACCTCCAAATCACCCAAATTTTCTTGTACATGGTCACCCACATGTGCAAAACATGTGTATGCAAGAAAATTTTGAAAAAAAAGTATTTTACAATGCCCCCTTGAGGCATAGACCGATGTTTTCAACAGTCAGTCTAGAGGGCATTATAAATTCAAAAAAATTCAAAAAAATACAAAAACTTGGAAACCTAGTTTTGTTTGTGGAAGAGATCATGTGTGCTAAAACTGAGGTGATTTGGAGGTGGTCGAAAAAATGCCCGCATTCCCGGAGGGACCATTTGGTCTTAACTTAAGCCAGTTTTTAAAAAAACGTGAATTTTTCCACCACCTCCAAATCACCCAAATTTTCTTGTATATGGTCACCCACATGTGCAAAACATGTGTATGCAAGAAAATTTTGAAAAAATTATTTTAAAATGCCCCCTTGAGGCATAGACCGATGTTTTCAACAGTCAGTCTAGAGGGCATTATAAATTCAAAAAA
>NC_057797.1:2750908-2751416 GCF_018294505.1 Triticum aestivum
AACTTAAGCCAGTTTTTGAAAAAAACGTGAATTTTTCCACCACCTCCAAATCACCCAAATTTTCGTGTACATGGTGATCCACATGTGCAAAATCTGTGTATGCAACAAAATTTTCAAAAAAATTATTTTACAATGCTCCCTTGAGGCATAGACCGATGTTTTCAGCAGACAGTCTAGAGGGCATTATAAATTCAAAAAAATTCAAAAAAATACAAAAACTTGGAAACCTAGTTTTGTTTGTGGAAGAGATCATGTGTGCAAAAACTGAGGTGATTTGGAGGTGGTCGAAAAAATGCCCGCATTCCCGGAGGGACCATTTGGTCTAACTTAAGCCAGTTTTTAAAAAGACGTGAATTTTTCCACCACCTCCAAATCACCCAAATTTTCTTGTACATGGTCACCCACATGTGCAAAACATGTGTATGCAAGAAAATTTTGAAAAAATTATTTTAAAATGCCCCCTTGAGGCATAGACCAATGTTTTCAACAGTCAGTCTAGAGGGCATTA
>NC_057797.1:2752825-2753410 GCF_018294505.1 Triticum aestivum
ATTTGGTCTTTTAACTTAAGCCAGTTTTTTAAAAAACGTGAATTTTTCTACCCCCTCCAAATCACCCAAAGTTTCTTTTACATGGCCACCCACATGTGCAAAACATGTGTATGCAAGAAAATTTTGAAAAAAATTATTTTACAATGCCCCTTTGAGGCATAGACCGATGTTTTCAGCAGTCAGTCTAGAGGGCATTATAAATTCAAAAAAAATCAAAATAAATACAAAAACTTGTAAACCTAGTTTTTTTTGTGGAAGAGATCATGTGTGCCAAAAGTGAGGTGATTTGGAGGTGGTCGAAAAAATGCCCGCATTCCCGGAGGGACCATTTGGTCTTTTTAACTTAAGCCAGTTTTTGAAAAAACGTGAATTTTTCCACCACCTCCAAATCACCCAAATTTTCTTGTACATGGTCACCCACATGTGCAAAACATGTGTATGCAAGAAAATTTTGAAAAAAAGTATTTTACAATGCCCCCTTGAGGCATAGACCGATGTTTTCAACAGTTAGTCTAGAGGGCATTATAAATTCAAAAAAATTCAAAAGAATACAAAAACTTGGAAACCTAGTTTTGTTTGTGGAAG
>NC_057797.1:2754612-2755090 GCF_018294505.1 Triticum aestivum
AAAAAAGTATTTTACAATGCCCCCTTGAGGCATAGACCGATGTTTTCAACAGTCAGTCTAGAGGGCATTCTAAATTCAAAAAAATTTAAAAAAATACAAAAACTTGGAAATCTAGTTTTGTTTGTGGAAGAGATCATGTGTGCCAAAACTGAGGTGATTTGGAGGTGGTCGAAAAAATGCCCGTATTCCCGGAGGGACCATTTGGTCTTAACTTAAGCCAGTTTTTGAGAAAACGTGAATTTTTGCACCACCTCCAAATCACCCAAAGTTTCTTGTACATGGTCACCCACATGTGCAAAACATGTGTATGCAAGAAAATTTTGAAAAAAATTATTTTACAATGCCCCTTTGAGGCATAGACCGATGTTTTCAGCAGTCAGTCTAGAGGGCATTATAAATTCAAAATAAATACAAAAACTTGGAAACCTAGTTTTGTTTGTGGAAGAGATCATGTGTGCCAAAAGTGAGGTGATTTGGA
>NC_057797.1:2758541-2759648 GCF_018294505.1 Triticum aestivum
CATTCCCGGAGGGACCATTTGGTCACTTAAGCCAGTTTTTTAAAAAACGTGAATTTTTCCACCACCTCCAAATCACCCAAATTTTCATGTACATGGTCACCCACATGTGCAAAACATGTGTATGCAAATTTTTTTTGAAAAAAAGTATTTTACAATGCCCCCTTGAGGCATAGACCGATGTTTTCAATAGTCAGTCTAGCGGGCATTATAAATTCAAAAAAATTCAAAAAATACAAAAACTCGGAAACCTTGTTATGTTTGTGGAAGAGATCATGTGTGCCAAAACTGAGGTGATTTGGAGGTGGTCGAAAAAATGCCCGCATTCCCGGAGGGACCATTTTGGTTATAACTTAAGCCAGTTTTTGAAAAAACGTGAATTTTTCCACCACCTCCAAATCACCCAAATTTTCGTGTACATGGTGGCCCACATGTACAAAACATGTGTATGCAGCAGACAGTCTAGAGGGCATTATAAATTCAAAAAAATTCAAAAAAATACAAAAACTTGGAGACCTAGTTTTGTTTGTGGAAGAGATCATGTGTGCCCAAAGTGAGGTGATTTGGAGGTGGTCGAAAAAATGCCCGCATTCCCGGAGGGACCATTTGGTCTTTCAACTTAAGCAAGTTTTTGAAAAAACGTGAATTTTTCCACCACATCGAAATCACCCAAATTTTCTTGTACATGGTCACCCACATGTGCAAAACATGTGTATGCAAGAAACTTTTGAAAAAAAGTATTTTACAATGCCCCCTTGAGGCATAGACCGATGTTTACAGCAGTCAGTCTAGAGGGCATTATAAATTCAAAAAAATTCAAAAAAATACAAAAACTTGGAAACCTAGTTTTGTTTGTGGAAGAGATCATGTGTGCCAAAAGTGAGGTGATTTGGATGTGGTCGAAAAAATGCCCGCATTCCCGGAGGGACCATTTGGTCACTTAAGCCAGTTTTTGAAAAAACGTGAATTTTTCCACCACCTCCAAATCACCCAAAATTTCTTGTACATGGTGACCCACATGTGCAAAACATGTGTATGCAAGAAAATTTTGAAAAAATTATTTTAAAATGCCCCCTTGAGGCATAGACCGATGTTTTCACTAGTCAGTAT
>NC_057797.1:2759658-2760291 GCF_018294505.1 Triticum aestivum
TTATAAATTCAAAAAAATTCAAAAAAATACAAAAACTTGGAAACCTAGTTTTTTTTGTGGAAGAGATCATGTGTGCCAAAACTGAGGTGATATCGAGGTGGTCGAAAAAATGCCCGCATTCCCGGAGGGACCATTTGGTCTTTTTAACTTAAGCCCGTTTTTGAAAAAACGTGAATTTTTCCACCACCTCCAAATCACCCAAATTTTGTTGTACATGGTCACCCACATGTGCAAAACATGTGTATGCATGAAAATTTTGAAAAAAATGATTTTACAATGCCCCCTTGAGGCATAGACCGATGTTTTCAACAGTCAGTCTAGAGGGCATTATAAATTCAAAAAAATTCAAAATAAATACAAAAACTTGGAAACCTAGTTTTGTTTGTGGAAGAGATCATGTGTGCCAAAAGTGAGGTGATTTGGAGGTGGTCGAAAAAATGCCCGCATTCCCGGAGGGACCATTTGGTCTTTTAACTTAAGCTAGTTTTTGAAAAAACGTGAATTTTTCCACCACCTCCAAATCAGCCAAATTTTCTTGTACATGGTCACCCACATGTGCAAAACATGTGTATGCAAGAAAAATTTTGAAAAAATTTATTTTACAATGCCCCCTTGAGGCATAGACCGATGTTT
>NC_057797.1:2762184-2762692 GCF_018294505.1 Triticum aestivum
AACTTAAGCCAGTTTTTGAAAAAAACGTGAATTTTTCCACCACCTCCAAATCACCCAAATTTTCGTGTACATGGTGATCCACATGTGCAAAATCTGTGTATGCAACAAAATTTTCAAAAAAATTATTTTACAATGCTCCCTTGAGGCATAGACCGATGTTTTCAGCAGACAGTCTAGAGGGCATTATAAATTCAAAAAAATTCAAAAAAATACAAAAACTTGGAAACCTAGTTTTGTTTGTGGAAGAGATCATGTGTGCAAAAACTGAGGTGATTTGGAGGTGGTCGAAAAAATGCCCGCATTCCCGGAGGGACCATTTGGTCTAACTTAAGCCAGTTTTTAAAAAGACGTGAATTTTTCCACCACCTCCAAATCACCCAAATTTTCTTGTACATGGTCACCCACATGTGCAAAACATGTGTATGCAAGAAAATTTTGAAAAAATTATTTTAAAATGCCCCCTTGAGGCATAGACCAATGTTTTCAACAGTCAGTCTAGAGGGCATTA
>NC_057797.1:2765812-2766397 GCF_018294505.1 Triticum aestivum
ATTTGGTCTTTTAACTTAAGCCAGTTTTTTAAAAAACGTGAATTTTTCTACCCCCTCCAAATCACCCAAAGTTTCTTTTACATGGCCACCCACATGTGCAAAACATGTGTATGCAAGAAAATTTTGAAAAAAATTATTTTACAATGCCCCTTTGAGGCATAGACCGATGTTTTCAGCAGTCAGTCTAGAGGGCATTATAAATTCAAAAAAAATCAAAATAAATACAAAAACTTGTAAACCTAGTTTTTTTTGTGGAAGAGATCATGTGTGCCAAAAGTGAGGTGATTTGGAGGTGGTCGAAAAAATGCCCGCATTCCCGGAGGGACCATTTGGTCTTTTTAACTTAAGCCAGTTTTTGAAAAAACGTGAATTTTTCCACCACCTCCAAATCACCCAAATTTTCTTGTACATGGTCACCCACATGTGCAAAACATGTGTATGCAAGAAAATTTTGAAAAAAAGTATTTTACAATGCCCCCTTGAGGCATAGACCGATGTTTTCAACAGTTAGTCTAGAGGGCATTATAAATTCAAAAAAATTCAAAAGAATACAAAAACTTGGAAACCTAGTTTTGTTTGTGGAAG
>NC_057797.1:2766543-2767727 GCF_018294505.1 Triticum aestivum
GGTGGTCGAAAAAATGCCTGCATTCCCGGAGGGACCATTTGGTAAGCCAGTTTTTGAAAAACGTGAATTTTTCACCACATACAAATCACCCAAATTTTCTTGTACATGGTGACCCACATGTGCAAAACATGTGTTGGCAAAAAAATTGGAAAAAAATTATTTTACAATGCCCCCTTGAGGCATAGACCGATGTTTTCAGCAGTCAGTCTAGAGGGCATTATAAATTCACAAAAATTCAAAAAAATACAAAAACTTGGAAACCTAGTTTTGTTTGTGGAAGAGATCATGTGTGCCAAAAGTGAGGTGATTTGGAGGTGGTCGAAAAAATGCCCGCATTCCCGGAGGGACCATTTGGTCTTTTAACTTAAGCCAGTTTTTGAAAAAACGTGAATTTTTCCACCACCTCCAAATCACCCAAATTTTCTTGTACATGGTCACCCACATGTGCAAAACATGTGTATGCAAGAAAATTTTGAAAAAAAGTATTTTACAATGCCCCCTTGAGGCATAGACCGATGTTTTCAACAGTCAGTCTAGAGGGCATTATAAATTCAAAAAAATTCAAAAAAATACAAAAACTTGGAAACCTAGTTTTGTTTGTGGAAGAGATCATGTGTGCCAAAACTGAGGTGATTTGGAGGTGGTCGAAAAAATGCCCGCATTCCCGGAGGGACCATTTGGTCTTTTAACTTAAGCCAGTTTTTTAAAAAACGTGAATTTTTCTACCCCCTCCAAATCACCCAAAGTTTCTTTTACATGGTCACCCACATGTGCAAAACATGTGTATGCAAGAAAATTTTGAAAAAAATTATTTTACAATGCCCCTTTGAGGCAAATGCCGATGTTTTCAGCAGTCAGTCTAGAGGGCATTATAAATTCAAAAAAATTCAAAATAAATACAAAAACTTGTAAACCTAGTTTTTTTTGTGGAAGAGATCATGTGTGCCAAAACTGAGGTGATTTGGAGGTGGTCGAAAAAATGCCCGCATTCCCGGAGGGACCATTTTGGTCTTAACTTAAGCCAGTTTTTGAAAAAAACATGAATTTTTCCACCACCTCCAAATCACCCAAATTTTCGTGTACATGGTGATCCACATGTGCAAAACATGTGTATGCAACAAAATTTTGAAAAAAATTATTTTACAATGCTCCCTTGAGGCATAGACCGATGTTTTCAGCAGACA
>NC_057797.1:2768326-2768911 GCF_018294505.1 Triticum aestivum
ATTTGGTCTTTTAACTTAAGCCAGTTTTTTAAAAAACGTGAATTTTTCTACCCCCTCCAAATCACCCAAAGTTTCTTTTACATGGCCACCCACATGTGCAAAACATGTGTATGCAAGAAAATTTTGAAAAAAATTATTTTACAATGCCCCTTTGAGGCATAGACCGATGTTTTCAGCAGTCAGTCTAGAGGGCATTATAAATTCAAAAAAAATCAAAATAAATACAAAAACTTGTAAACCTAGTTTTTTTTGTGGAAGAGATCATGTGTGCCAAAAGTGAGGTGATTTGGAGGTGGTCGAAAAAATGCCCGCATTCCCGGAGGGACCATTTGGTCTTTTTAACTTAAGCCAGTTTTTGAAAAAACGTGAATTTTTCCACCACCTCCAAATCACCCAAATTTTCTTGTACATGGTCACCCACATGTGCAAAACATGTGTATGCAAGAAAATTTTGAAAAAAAGTATTTTACAATGCCCCCTTGAGGCATAGACCGATGTTTTCAACAGTTAGTCTAGAGGGCATTATAAATTCAAAAAAATTCAAAAGAATACAAAAACTTGGAAACCTAGTTTTGTTTGTGGAAG
>NC_057797.1:2769134-2769642 GCF_018294505.1 Triticum aestivum
AACTTAAGCCAGTTTTTGAAAAAAACGTGAATTTTTCCACCACCTCCAAATCACCCAAATTTTCGTGTACATGGTGATCCACATGTGCAAAATCTGTGTATGCAACAAAATTTTCAAAAAAATTATTTTACAATGCTCCCTTGAGGCATAGACCGATGTTTTCAGCAGACAGTCTAGAGGGCATTATAAATTCAAAAAAATTCAAAAAAATACAAAAACTTGGAAACCTAGTTTTGTTTGTGGAAGAGATCATGTGTGCAAAAACTGAGGTGATTTGGAGGTGGTCGAAAAAATGCCCGCATTCCCGGAGGGACCATTTGGTCTAACTTAAGCCAGTTTTTAAAAAGACGTGAATTTTTCCACCACCTCCAAATCACCCAAATTTTCTTGTACATGGTCACCCACATGTGCAAAACATGTGTATGCAAGAAAATTTTGAAAAAATTATTTTAAAATGCCCCCTTGAGGCATAGACCAATGTTTTCAACAGTCAGTCTAGAGGGCATTA
>NC_057797.1:2770144-2770622 GCF_018294505.1 Triticum aestivum
AAAAAAGTATTTTACAATGCCCCCTTGAGGCATAGACCGATGTTTTCAACAGTCAGTCTAGAGGGCATTCTAAATTCAAAAAAATTTAAAAAAATACAAAAACTTGGAAATCTAGTTTTGTTTGTGGAAGAGATCATGTGTGCCAAAACTGAGGTGATTTGGAGGTGGTCGAAAAAATGCCCGTATTCCCGGAGGGACCATTTGGTCTTAACTTAAGCCAGTTTTTGAGAAAACGTGAATTTTTGCACCACCTCCAAATCACCCAAAGTTTCTTGTACATGGTCACCCACATGTGCAAAACATGTGTATGCAAGAAAATTTTGAAAAAAATTATTTTACAATGCCCCTTTGAGGCATAGACCGATGTTTTCAGCAGTCAGTCTAGAGGGCATTATAAATTCAAAATAAATACAAAAACTTGGAAACCTAGTTTTGTTTGTGGAAGAGATCATGTGTGCCAAAAGTGAGGTGATTTGGA